>NC_135411.1:66188766-66421266 GCF_051991245.1 Festucalex cinctus | reverse complement strand
TGGTGGTGGTGGGGCTCCTCGAGGTGCTGGGCGCTGGCCTGCAGACATCCTCCTCGGGGCAGTGGGACTTGGAGGAGGAGACCTGCAGTAAAGGAGGTTTACAATGTTTTGATATTGTATGTATTCCCTGTTTTTCATTGATGACATTACAATGAAGTACCTGCGACCACCGCTTGATCCCCCGACCCAAGAGTTGTCAACAGGGGGTGGCAGAGGAACAGTAATGGTGGTGGTTGAGATATCCCCAATGATAGCCAAAGCTTCTTTTAGGGCCTGGTGGGTCCTCAGCACCTCATCCCTCCTCTGGGCTTGCTCTTGGGACTCATCCATCAGGGCGTTCTGGTCACCTGCAGAGTACAGCTGGGCCAGCAGCTCTGCATTGATGAACTCCTTCACCTAGTGGCAGAGAGAGGAAGTGCAGATTGAACATTCGGATGCAGAATAAACACACATAGGAAGTGAGTCGCTTGCTTACATTATTAATCATGAGATGCATGATGGCCTTGGGCATGAGATCCCGGATGCACTTGTTAACAATGGCCATGTAGGAGTCAACTAAGTTACGGATCGTTTCCACTTTTCGCTCCAATTGCGGGTCCATGGAGAAGTTATCCGAGGTGGTAGTGGAGGACTCACTTTCAACCTTTGAGAATTCCAGAGGGACAAAAAATACATTCAAGTTTAAAGGTGTTATCAATGTAAAAGACAGAGGCGAGACAAAACATAAAAACGGTAATAAAATAGCACAAAGTGCAGCAAAGGTTCATGCAGATTGTAGCACTTTTTCAGTCATAACAATCACTAAACAAAAGTCTGCTAACCGTGGTGGTCTTCTCAGGGTAGACCCCGGCACGTAGCAGAGAAGACTTCCAGCTGTCCACATCATCCTGAGAGTCACAAGCCAATTCCAGAGTGCGGTTGTCCTTATACACATTCCTGGATGCCACAGCAGAACATGCATAAAATAAGTCAATTGTTTTAGATGAGAAGATGACTAATAAAGCTTTCAAAACAAAAAAACACTCAAATGAATATAGAATTAAAGGTTAAACTTTGTAGATTTACTAACAGCGTTTGCCGTTATAAAATAAGTATGTAAAAAAAAAAACAGCTTTATGTATTGACAGTGAATTGAATGGAGTTGTTTCTGCGTGTATTAGTTTGTTGGCTGGACTCATGCACACACTACATAACTGATAATCCAAAACATATTTCAAGCACCACACGCAGGTCTAGAACTCTAGAACTCTAAGTGTGGTCTATATAACTATAAATCGATATTCATTTTATAAAGCACGGGTGGCTGACCTTGACTCTGTATTGAAAATACAGAATATGTGCTTGCTGGACATGAAACTCTTCTCGACATCACGCACTTTCAGGTTGTCCAGAGGGAGCATGTACTTTTTCTCTTTCTCCTGTGAACGAGAGCAACGCCATTGTCATTATTGTCTCGTTGTCAATTGTGCAATGATATTTGTGTACACAATAGTCCTGGGTGATGTTGGCAAGTAGGAGGCGAAGTTTGGTTTTAAGGAAAGGCGAGAGAGGGGGTGAGTCGAAAGAGAAGGGGTGACAGGAGGGAGGAGGAATGGGGGAGAAATGAGAGCGGGAGGTAAAAGTGGGAGTGAGAGGGGGAAGAAAGAAATGGAGAGGAAAAAGAGAGGGAACAAGACCACATGTGGAAGTCATTATGAAGCGGGTTCAGGACGCAGTCGCCGTTCACGGTGCGTTATACAAAAAAAGGAGAGCTGGTAGCAAGAGGCTGGAGAAAACTCTGGTGGTCACGTCAGAGGAAATGCAGATGTATAAAAGCACTGGAGCTCCACATAATGCGCTGTTCAAACACAATGTTGATCTTTTAAGATGTGAGGCTCAGACGCGGTGATAGAAACACAAGTGGGCTCGTGACAGGGCCTTTGGGCCAAACAATTCTCATCATCATTTTCATACTTCATCATCACCTCGCCTTTGATTGGATTATTTGTCTTTTTTACTTTTATCCCCCCTACGCCACTCAGTAGTTTCTCAATATTTTTTCTTTCCATTCCAGAGGGGCCCACTTCCTGCCTGATTTTTTTGGGAAGAAGGCGGGAGAGAGTGCGAGATTAAATGACAGCCTGGCGTTAAAATTCAACATCTGGTAGTGCTTAGCAGCGCTTGGAGAACCAGAGGAGGAGGAGTATGTTTGAAGTTAAAGAGACGGCGGGCGAAGGAGGGAAGACTGAATCGGAGAACAAACAACAAACCCGATTTGGAGATTTGCTGATCATCTGACGAGTAAAGGTAAATTGTTGCGTGTTTGAATTCAAATGAAAAAAAAAAAAAAAAGCGAACCGCAGAATGCCGAAACGCGGCGGACTCATTCTGGGTTGTATTCCCAAAGGGGTCACGACACTCCATATATGGTCACACAGGTCCCCTCCCTCTTCCTCTTGCTTCCTCTCCCTTTCACACTCACTCACCCCCCCATCTCCCTCTTTTTTGAAACATCCCCTCCCTGAACGTGCAGCCAGTCTGCCCCAGTCGTCTGGGCGCATATGCCACGTCAGGACTGGATACTCTTCATGGCCGGCATGACCGAAACGGACTGTGGGGGGACCCAAGGTGCAAACCGCTACTGAAAAAATAAACACACCAAGAGATGTGCACCTAAAAGCTGGGGAGGCAACAACTCTGACAAGCCAATTGCACTTTTTAAGAGCTTTCGGTTGATGGGTTCCTCGGTGCCAACATGGGAGGGCACAGACGACACTTCAGAGCCGCGAGCAGCTGGAATGGCAGAAAACAGCAAAAGGCCTGACAATTCATTCCGGCTCCGTCCACCCAGTGTTCAGACTACCTGTTCATTGTCATACTGGTGTACAGTAGTCTGCACATTGGTTAGACTGGGCATGGACCTTCTTCTGTCAGTCTGTCTTTCTGTGTATGTCTGTCTCCAAGCTTTCCAACTTCTTTGTTTTGGTGCTCTGTTTTCCTTGCTGTACTCTTAATCTGAATCATGTATACTTTGTCGTAAGTGATTTAGAACTCACATGTCCTTTTTAATTCGTTGTTGGCGAATAAACAATAATCTGTTACTTCTTTAAGGAAATTACCAGTGGTAGAAGTCTATTGAGTGATAATAGTAAAATATTTGAAACATTTTTAGCAGAGATGAATGAGTACATGTGCAGGCTACTAGCCTGCTAGCACTGTGAGGAAGATGCACTACACAGGAGGGGGAGGAGCATAGGTGCCTGCAAAGCATCAAACACTCGCCAAAGGACAGCGGGACAATCAATCAAGCGCAGTTTGAAAATATAGTCACACTCAGACAAGATGATTTCAGTGGGTGGCCAAATTGAACATAAGAGCAAGTGGATTTCTCTGGTGTCACTTGGCATAGAAGCCTACCAAAGAGAATGTTGAGAGAGTTGAGAGAGTTTATATAAAGTTGAGAGAAAAGCTTCACATAAGCTTTAATGGATACTGTATTCATGAAGGAGTGTATTGATATTTAAACGTTTCTCGCTGCAGAATTGTTAAAGGCTGATGTCTCGGATTAAAAATTCTCCATTTTCACAATAGGAACGCAAGCAGTTCCAATGCTAACCACACTGAGGGGAGCGCAACACTCAGTGTACGCACATGCATGTGTATGTGACTGTAGAAAGTTCACAGAGTGTAAAACAGAAATATACAAGGCCACACTCGTGAAGTCTATAATTTCCTGCATTGCCACACTAAGGTATCAAATGACAATCTGAACCCCCAATGCTGCGCAGTCTGTGTGCAGTCTGACAGTGAGTGCTGTTCATATATTTTGGGTGTCTGAGAGTGACCATGTGGTTGAGATTGGGAAGTATCCAAATTTGCAAAGATGAAACAAATGCCTGAATTCCCAGGAGAAAGATCTGTGCAGAGAAGAAAGACATTACGGAACGTAAAAAAAAATTAAAAAATTAAAAAATTTAAAAATTTAAAAAAAAAAAATCTTAAAAAGCATGTCATAATTCCACATGTGTGAGCATTTTTAAATGATTTACAATCAACGATACTTTCAGAAAGGCTGTAGTTGATTGAATATAGTGCCAATAAACAATTGCATTCTAATTTCTTTGTAAAATAATGAGTCGGAATCTGAAGAGGTTGCAGTGTGTCCGCCTATCTACACTTGCTGTGCAGAATATCCTCCAACCTGTACAGCAGGCACAGACAGGCAGATAGGCAACAGCCAGCCAACCACGCCAGCGACCACATCTGCACAAGCATCTGGCATCAGTCATTGCAGCTATTTCTATTGATCAGATGTAAATAATTAAATGTACTTTTTACCTCATATGGGAGTCATTTTCATTTTTAGGAATGTGCCATACTCGTCTCAATCAGCCTATTGTACACCGTATAATTTAAAAAATGTCTTGATCGTCAATTTATGGAATCTTTACATTATTGTGGAATGGAGCAAACATTTAAATTTGTTTACAGAACATCTGATTTGATGATCATTGTGTGTCTGCCAGATTGTTGTCATGGCAACAAACTTTAGCGCTTGCCAAGTAAATGTTCTTCGACTCTTTGATCTCCATCTCCTTTGTTCTGAGTTGTGATGATAGCGGCTGTGTATTCATATCATGTTATGGTGTGTTCCTATTGGTTGGTTCACTGTAAAAGCTTTTCTCTTCCAGAGAACCTGCTTTGGGAGTTGATAGGTTTCTGCCTGACGCCAGCAATGTTGACTGACGTTAATGGGGTCCAAATATTTTGAAATTTTGATGCAAATTTTGTGAAAATGCGCAAATGAAACCTCATGCGAATTATGCCCATTTCCATTTGTTATTATTTTGCGTATGTTGAGAGGAGATGAGAGTGCACTATGAGATGACGTCATATGAGAGGGGTCTCTTATGTCATCATTTATTTGCAAAACCTGTTTCCATTGCCAAAATTGGTATTTTCCTTTTATTCCTTTTATCAATACGCTGAATAATCCACGCACTCCAAGCATAAAAACTTTTTTTTTGCAAATTTTTGGTGTGTTTTTTTAATTTTATTTTTTAATACAATGTCTAGCATTTCCGTTCAGTTTTATTTTCAGAATTATTGAAAATTTGAATAAGAATAGACGGCATATGAGCAATTTAGAGTCTTCAATTAATCTAACGTTTACCTTTTAAGAATGTCTATCCATCCATCCATCCATCCATTTTCTTGACTGCTTATTCCTCAGAAGGGTCGCGAGGGTGCTGGAGCCTATCCCAGCTGGCTTTGTTCAGTAGGCGGGGGACACCCTGAACTGGTCGCCAGCCAATTGCGGGGCACTTTTAAGAATGTGAGAGGTGACATTTGAACCCCGGATATCAAACTGTGACACAGAAGTGCTAGTAATTACTTGTCCACTGTCCACCTCACACTGAGGTCATTTATGAAAACTTCATACCTGTCTTTGTTCACACCTTTCCAACTATGAAACATACGACCATCATTTTCGAGCTATGATGGCTGTTTTTTTTCCCCCCAAGCATTCCTCATCACTTTCATCTTGGATGGCCAAAATCCTACCTTAGTTTTCCATGTTTGATAAAATACGTCATAGGTACAACTCACCTCATCGTCTTTGAACCAGGAGAGGCTTTCAGCAGTAAGCACAAACCAGTACTCTTTGGCGCCTCCCTTCATGATGCTGATGTTGTTTATGGTCAGCCAGCCTTTGCGGATGACCTGGGGAGGCCAAAAAGGTTAAAAGTTGTAAAAATACATCATGTAAATACTGGCAATGAAAGGCTGGAGGACAAGAAAAGCGATGAAGGACACGAGATATTATTCATTTGCTTTGAATTGCAATGAAATGTGTGCAGTGGCAAGGGTTAGCCGTGTCGTGCTGTGTTGTGTTTGTGACTGTACGACAGTGCACTGTCATGCAAAGACGTGTGTTCCCCACAAGAAAAAGCCATGTTAGCTCATTATTAAGTGACCGTTGTGTTAAATGCTTCAGACAAACAATAAGACAAGTGTGTGTGCATTGTGTTAGTTGTGGTAACCCCACTGCATAAACACACCTGCAGGCATAGTGCCAAGTGCTTATTAGGTTAGATTACTGTCAGTCTTGCACCACCTCACTAAGACACACTGAGGAGGTTACCCGAATCATTTCGAAGCTGCTGCTGTTACCGGCACAAATGAAAAAGCTGCAGCAACGCTCTATGGACATACAGTAAGTCTTAAGACACACTTGTAAACCAATTAACTAATCTATGACTTACTTCCTCTTGACTCTTATCTTTACTATATTTCCATTTTACCAAGATGGAAATATAATATTGGAATGAGGCCCCATCATAGCTGCACAAAGGTGACCAACGCCATATTGTATTTCCTCGCACTGTACCTAGAATTCTTGTAGGTGTTCCAATATGTATGTCCATGTATGTATGCAGTAGATAAAACATTTTAACCCGGCAAATCCTTTGATATTTGTACTTCATTATGAGGCACCGCCTTGTAATCTGTGGGCCTTGGTGGGTGAAGGTGTTAGACAGCAAGCGATTGTTTGATCATGTCTTACAATCAGGCCTGATGCAGGAGGAGAGGAGGCCTGCAACAAGGAGGAATGTGGTGCTTTTAGAATAGAATAGAATAGAATAGAATAGAATAGAATAGAATAGAATAGGCCTTTGTAGTCCTGCAATGGGGAAATTCATCTCGTCAATTTGTATACTCTCACAAAATTAAAGTGAACTTTAAATAGATTGAATCTGCCAGTAAGGGAAGACATTTTGTGACCGAAGAGTCTTACAGAGGTTAGATCAAGTTCCTGTGAAGGCAACAGTGGCAGAGAGCACCATACTTTGGGCAGATGCGTTATTGCAGGCACAAATGAGATTGCAAAGCAGAACCCACAATGAGTAATACTCACCCACAGACACCCATAAGAGGGCAGCTGACATTCTCACTAAGGGATGGGGATGAAATGCAAAGTGGCACCTTGATGACACAGGAGGGGTTCAAACAAAGGGAAAGGTCTCAACAACAACACTGATGTGATGGTGGTGGCAAAAAGCAAATCCATTGTGATTTGTTTTTGTTTTTTTGTAACTAAAATCATAAAGCCAAATAAAACATACACGGGTGCCCAGTGCCCAGTTACAGATATAATGCAGTAAAGTGAAAAATAACAGACACATCTAAAAATAAAATTAAAAATCACATATGTTGTGCAAAATTCAATAGATGAACTCCAGTGGAAGACTATATTTGATATCTTGTCCATGTGTGCACTATATTTGGGACAAATCCCTCACCTGGTTTGTTGCTGAACTCTGACTCTTGTTTGTCTGACTGCTTCTCTGCTGCGCACTGTGGAGTAGAAGGTGGTGAGGGTGACAATCAAGAGACAACTTGCAAGTTTTTCATTGTCTAAGGATGATGTAAAGTTATACAATGTGAGTATTTACTTTGCAAAGCCAATGAAGTCCTCATGGTTAGTATTGATGTAAGAGAGCTGAATGTCTATCACCAGTAGAACCTGAAAAAAAATCAGCATTAATTCAAATGGACAAGTTTGACTTTTCCCGCGTGAGATCAATATTTTGGATAGTCTGTTTTATTATTGTTGGTACAAATAACAAAGCTTGTTCGGTAGCAGGTTAAAGGCGAGCTGGGCGGTACATTGTCATAAATACTTTTTTTCCCTCAACCCCTGTATGAATTAGGAAAAAAAATATAAACCTGAAACAATAAACAGCAATTAAAATAGACAATTTTAGTTTTATTCGGAGGAATAGTAATATATATATATACACTGTCTATACAGTATTTTGGACAACATTTTTTCTTATTGTTGTTACATAACAAAGTTAGGTTAGCAAGCTAAATGGTGGTGGTACACAAATACTTTTTTTTCCCCTCAAATTCTGTATTAATTAGAAAACATTTGTAAACCTGAACCAATAAATAGCAATTAAAATAGACATGTTTTACTTTTTTTCTGAGGAATTGTGAGATATATATTTTGGACAATCCGCTTTTTTTTCTTTTTTTTTTTTAAATTGCTCTTACATAATAACGCTAAAGGCAGACATTCTCATAAATACTCCTCCCCCCAATTCTGGATGAATTAGAAAACAAAGTTATCAGAACAAAATTATCAGGGGTAAAGTTGTTCTGTGTAAAAGAAGGCCAATTGTTAGTCTTATGTTTAGTAAACACAAACAATCTAAAAGCTTCATTCCTTACATGCAAAAATGCTACTTTAAACAAGTAGTATCAAAGTATCAAAATGAATACATTACACGTTTGTGCACATAACAAGTATGGTGACACAGAAAAAAATCAAGTACTGTGTGTTACCTGTTCCTTGGCCCGACTTTCTCTGTCTCGGATATGAGAAGTCACAATTCGCTCTGTTTCTTCACGCAGCCTTGGGAAACATTCCAGCTGTAAACACACCATACACAGCATATCGTTACTTCCACATAATGACTGCTGATAAAGAACTGTAAAATCCATATGGGAAACAATGAAAACTGAAAAATTAACATTCTAATGTTATTGTCAAAAAAAAAAAATGTCAGATATGTTTGAATTGTTCTCACTGCATTAAGACTAGGGATGTCACGATAAGGGCAATATCGTGATATCGCGATATTAAAACTGCCACAATATCGCCGTCGTCATGTTCACAATATTTAAAAGGAACAAATTTGTTAAAAAAAAGTCAGGTTGATTTCCATTTGTGCAGTTCTAGCACCGGGCGGCACGGTAGTCGAGTGGTTAGCACGTCCGCTTCCCAGTTCTGAGGTCTCCGGTTCGAGTCCAGGCTCGGACCCTCCTGGGTGGAGTTTGCATGTTCTCCCCGTGCCCGCGTGGGTCTTCTCCGGGTACTCCGGTCTCCTCCCACATTCCAAAGACATGCATGGCAGGTTAATTGGGCGCTCCGAATTGTCCCTAGGTGTGCGTGTGAGTGTGTATGGTTGTTCGTCTCTGTGTGCCCTGCGATTGGTTGGCAACCAGTCCAGGGTGTCCCCCGCCTACTGCCCAGAGCCAGCTGAGATAGGCGCCAGCAGCCCCCGCGACCCTTGTGAGGAATAAGCGGTCAAGAAAATGGATGGATGGATGGATGGACAGTTCTAGCACCCTCTAGTGGCTAATTTATTAGTGCTACTTAATTTTCATTAGGGATGTTTTGGCCTTCTATGTTTAAAATCTATGCTAATTGTCAGATGAAGGGGAACCTAATTTGCTTGTGAAGCGATCAATGTGTGCTTGGATTAGCAAGTAAGTGCCTCAATATTGTTATTAGAGATTGTAGGTGGTTTATATGCATTGCTGTTATGTACAAAAGCACAATATTGTGCATTTTTTAATATGAGCTCTCTTTTTTACAATATTGTGATCTTTTTTAAATATCGCCAACGCCCCCACAATATCGTGATAATTATCGTATTGTGACCTTCATATTGTGATAATATCATATCGTGATGTTTGGATATCGTTACATCCCTAATTAAGACATGCCTTTGCAGAGTATAAAACTGTATGAATCACCTTGTTCGAGCACTGGCGTACAGTGTTGATGAGTTCCTGGATGACCATGTCCACACACTTGACACAAGGCTCCTTTAACTTGATGATCTGTTTCTTCACAATGGCTTCAAACGCCATGTCTGGAGTGAACAGGCCCGTCCTGCCACCCAGACAGAGAAAAAAGATTAAAGTTTCTGTACTACTCAACATTATTGACTTTTACTAAATGTATAGCTATATCCTGCATTTAGTGCATGTTTTGATGTATTTAAAGGGACAGCAACATGAAAAATCAACTTTTTCAAGTTTTAAGCTGCGTTAAAATGCTAAATCCTCACCAAAAACATCGCCAAAGTGGTGTTTTCCTTCATTCCCCCCCCTATGAGAAATTCTAGGTTATCCTGCTCTCCAAGCGCCAGCCCCTCCCAACCTGAGAAAACGAGCTGTTGTCAGTCTGTTTCATCATTAGGAGGTCTTCTCTGAGACCTCCATGGGATAGTGACAAAAGTAGCCTTTATCAATAAACATTTTGTCCAAATGAATTCAAAGCAATCAATTATCCTAAACATTTGCAATGACAACTGTCCGTCTTAAAGTGTGCTGGCTGACAGTTGTGTAAACTACAAGTAAAATCTTTGCACTGCTGAACCTAACTCAATGAATAGTATAGTGGTTTGTGCTTGCGATGTAAGCAGCAAGTCCCCGATTTGAGACCAGCTAAGGTTTTTTTCCTCCTTCTTCTTTCCTTTCTCTTCTTCCCTCTCCTCCCCTCCTCCTCTGCGACTTCTTGTGGCAAAGAGCTGTTTTGTTTCAAATGTTTATTGAAGAATTGGCTTGCGTCAAGTTGCGTGGCCATTCAGAGGAGTGCTCAAACGCAGAGCTCCCATAGCAGACTGCAGTCGGCTCGCCGACAATCACACAGGGAGAGGCGGTGTTTTACTGAACCGGGCATTTTGCTTCCGCGTTAGAAAAGTAACCAGCAAAACACAGAATATTTCATTAAAAAAATACATTGCCATGGTGTCAAAAGTAAGATTGAATCATGATATTCTGTTAACTGTTGGAAGGGCTTAAAATACCGTGGTGTAATCCTTTTAAGCTGTCCACAACAGTAGCAGGTATATAAAACCTTCAATGCTGCCAACATGTGCTTGTATTTTTTTTTCCCCCCAAATGAAAAAAATTACAGTAAATCTGTGAAAGTTAAGGTAATTTCAGTGACTTGCTAGTTTAGCCCAACGGTCCCAAAAAATACCGTATATTTTCGTATACTGAAGTTTGGTTCAAACACTATATAGACTATATTACTAAAATGTTTAAAAATTGCTTTTGCTTGAAATAATATCTGGATAAATAAAATGTATATTTTAAAGATATGGATGCTGTGAAAAGACAACCGTGACAAGGCGAAAGCAAAACAAAAGAAAAAATAAAGGCTTCTCCCATGAACAACATATTTTTAGATATCTGGCTTGCCATTAAATGAGCTTTTTTCAAATCCTCCCCTTGGGATGGCTTTTTGTGTGTAGTCGAGTGTTGCAGCTTCAACAGTTACATCCAATATTTGAGTATCTGACTAAAAACCTTAATTAACATTATGTAAGGCCATATTGGCGCCTACTTGATTAGTGCAATATGCGATAAAAGGAAAAGACACCCACCTGATTCCGTGAATGTTCTTGATGGCATAACTGATCTCACGACGCATCTCCTTCTCATCACACTCCATCTACAAAGAATATATACAGACAGAGAAAATGAGGGCATTTAGTGAAGTAGCGGGTGTATGACTACCATTGTAATGACTTCATAAGTGAGCTCAGACAGTATGCCATGTCCACAAAGAAGACAAATTATTATTATTATTATTTTTTTTTTTTAAATATCATTTTGTCTCCTACTCGGCCTGACGTTCAGTGTCATCTTGTCAAGAAATTACACAAGCAACCTTGTGGGAGTTATATTACACAATCATTTTCAAATAGAAAAATCTAAAGGCCTTTTAATAGTCCAAGCGAAATGCTTCAAAAAGTATATGCAGTTAAAAAAAAATCTTCTATTACAAGGTGATAGAATATGGATATAAATATCTAATATTGTCTGCAATAAAGATTACCTTGACCAGTTCAAATGGGAAACGTTCATGGAAGATGCGGTTGATTTTGGCTCCACCTGATAATTCCACTGTGTCCACCTGGTCTCCTGAACCCTCGATCCTCTTCTCAAAGTCCACAGAGAACTGCTGCACCATCCTGAAAACAATATTGATAACAAACATTCCTTTAATTGTCAATTAGTTATTTTACGGGTGAAACTGGGGGGGCTATTAGACTGACTGCAACAGCTGCTTGGTTTTGCGGGACGGGTCATCTGGTCGGTATCCTCGGTATTCCTCGGCCTCCTTGTCCAGAGCCAACAGCTGGGATTGAAGCTTACTGCGAAAGGCTGGCAGAGTGTCTCTGATGTGGTTGGTCAGTTGCTATGGGAACATAATTCCAACAATACACATTTTCAAAATAATTCAACCTTGTGAACCAAAAAAAACAACAACAAAAAACAGTCTGCCTTTCCAAATATAAATATGCTCAATTGTAAATGGCAAAATTAAGACGGTATACATTTTTATGCAATGTTTATGATTGCATGTAGATGCACAATGAGACATGTTTGTGATATTTTGGTTAACAAGTGAGTGGATTTGTTTGTATAGACATTGTCTCTCATCCCCCACAATGATGTGTCATATAATGGAAGTGGGGGGGACAAAAAATCTAGGGCACAATCTTATTAATTATGCAAAGTGCACTGCGAGTAAATCCATGATCACCTGGTTGAGCACTTTCTGCAGGCGTGGGGTGCCCATTTTGTCCCCCATGTGCCGGTATGCCGGGTGAGAGAAGAAAAACTTTCTCTCTGCCTCCAGAGCTGCTTTGATATCTTTCTTCCCATCGATGTCCTTCTGACTGCGGTTTACCACGCCAATGTAGCCTGAAAACAACAACAAAGGGACACAAATTGACCAAAATAATGACTGATCCTGGGGGAGTGAGTGAGAGAGGAGGCGGGGAAAAAAGCAGGCTTCAGTTGTGTGAAGGATGCTGCCGGCTAGTCTGCCAACAAACCTCTTCTCAGTGGCAGCAGCTTGTTTTCCAGCACGTCACGGGCATCTGTGCCCTCGTCCATCAAATCCAGTTTGGTGATCACTCCGATAGTTCTCAGACCTACAGGACCACATTGCGGTTAGATTGCCTTGGTTGTGAGAAGAAAAAAGTGCTCTATTTCATCAAGTCCACTACTTCCATGTTAATATGTAAAGCACAGTAGAAGCAAGGTTATTAAAGTTAATGTAAAATAACACACATACACAAAATGTAACTAAAAGAAAAAAATAACTGAAACTAAAATACAAAAAAATTATGAAATACAATAAACACAAAAATGATTTAAAAATAAATAAATAAAATAACTGAAACTACATTTTATGGTTATAAGACTAATGAAAATTAACAATAATTATAATAAAAATGTCCTTCATTTTCAGCCAAATAATCTCATACATTCGCTTTCGGTATTCATTTGATGTATTTACGTTAGTATTGCTGTACATCCTTACAGAAAAAGGAAGGTCAAAAAATTGAAGATTTGTTTTTATGTTGTACTATGGATGTTTTAATTACACAGCACTTTGATTACATTTTTATGTATGAAAAGTGCGAAATAAATAATATGATTGACTGATTGGTTGATAATATACTACAGGGACTGTCTCAGAAAATTAGAATATTGTGATATTGTGATAAAGTCCATTATTTTCTGTAATGCAATTAAATAAGCAAAAATTTCATACATTTTGGATTCATTACAAATCAACTGAAATATTGCAAGCCTTTTATTGTTTTAATGTTTGCTGATTATGGCATTTTTTTTTTTTACTTGGTCTGAGGAAATATTCTATTATTTTGAGATAGGATATTTGAGTTTTCTTAAGCTGTAAGCCATAATCAGCAATATTAAAATAATAAAAGGCTTGCAATATTTCAGTTGATTAGTAATGAATCCAGAATGTATGGCATTTTTGCTTATTTAATTACAGAAAATAAAGGACTTTATCACAATATTTAAATTTTCTGATACAGTCCTGTATATAATTTTCAATACTACAAGAACTTTTGCAATTCATCTTGCCTTTTTCTCCCCCTCTGCATAATCCTCTTCCTTGAAATTAATTGGGGTCAGGGGCTAATGTGAACCATAATCATTCTCATGCACAGCATCCTCACAGAGTGGTTAGTCTTTCATGTGTGCAATATCATGATGTTTATATAATGATAATTCCATTGAAATGATTTTGTCACTATATTAATGGAAGGACATTCTCAATTCGACTCGCCTGTTGGTATGTCAGTCTAGTTAGCATCTCTCGCCTGTCCTCATTCAGCACAAATGATTCATTCCTTCCTCCCTCATTGCTTCATCTGTGTCCTCCTCCTCTTCCTGTTTCCCTTCTAGTTCATTCTCCCGCACGTCCTCTCCTTTTTCCCACTCTGCAGTCTGGAGGTCAAATTATCTTCATCATCTCATCTGGAGTATTGCCTTTCCCTTTAAAGCGTCTTCTGTCCTTTAGCTGCTCTTTCGTTTATCTTCGCATCTAGCCTCTGATATTAAATTGAAACCTGAGCAATCACTGCTGATACATGTTGTGCCCAAATTTAGAGAGGTCAAAATACAAATTCCTTTTTTGACAGCATCTTGCTAAAGATAGCCCCATTTGATTTAATCAATCAGTTAATTAATTGAATCAATCCCTTGACTCACCTTGAGGATCAACGTCCTTGGCCAGTTTAAGGGCGTCCGAGTTGGCAAGGTCAGTGTTGGCGGGAGTGACGGCCAAGATCAGGCAGCTCTCCCTGGTGATGAACTGCATGATCATCTCCCGGATTTGCTGCTCGATATCAGCAGGCTGGTCTCCAACCGGCACCTTGGTGATCCCAGGCAAGTCGATGAGGGTCAAGTTCAGCACTGATCAGGAGGAAGAGCACCATATGAGAACAGCGGAGGACATTTGGACGATTTTTGGAAACACTGTATGAACAAATGCCTTAACAGGAACAAACATCCTCAGAGCTTCCATCAATTACGGTAATACCACCATCTATAGCAGGGGTGGCAAACACATTTTAATTCAGGGGCCACTTTCACCCAAATTTGATCTTAAGTGGGCCACGATAGGTCACAATATTTTCTGATTTTTTTGGTGCAAATAATCGCAAGTACATTCTGAAACGATTCCCATTTCTCAATATCTTATTGCAGAGCAATCTGAAATTTTTCAGTTTTACCCTTCAGTGAATAAAATCAGCAACAACAGTTAATTCAGAAACAGAAAATCCAAATTCCAAATCTCAGAACTGTGCTATGGTTGACAAATCCATTAATCTTAACTTTTTTGGTTTATCAAAACCTTATGGAGGATTCTGTGAGGCGAACTGCCACACACCAATATCTTGCTGAAATTCTGCCAAAAGACCTGATCACCGGTTTGACACTTTCTCATGGTTTTAAAATGTCAACATTTCAAAATCCACTAATACTGGCAGTCACCAGTCATGAGGTCTTCTTTTTTTTCTATTTATTCGTTTATTTATTTATTTATTTATTTAAGGGGGACATCTGAGCAGAGCACAATGTGATTGGCTGCTTGCAGAGTTGAGAAAACCATCCGCCTCTTTGAAGTTAAATGCCTCCAATTCACTTTTTTTCTCTTTCTTGGCTAAGCTGTTACACACGAAGGGGCAGGAGGTTAGGTGCAATACGCATGAGACACTGCAAACATGGATGTCTCTGTTGATTAAATCCCCCAGTCCCCAATCAAAAAAAGAAAAGAAAAAAAAAGGTGCCAGCGGATACTAGTTAGCTCCAAGGACAACATGGGTAGTTGACGGGTCTGTTCTATAAATAGCTCATTGTTGTTGTATTTGTTTGTTTGTTTGTTCGTTTAAACTTAACATGGTACACATTTTTTTTCACCAAATGTTCTACATTTTGTTTAAAAATAAATTAGTTTACCGGTATATTTAATGGCAACTAAATATTGTTCTATTTTACCCAAATATTAAAAAAAAAAAAAAAAAAAAAAAAAGAGAGAGAGAGGTCATTTTAGAGCTGTAACTTTAAATACCGTGATGCCACAATATTTTTTTTCACTGTTATCATACAGTCAGAATTGAGGAAAATACAAATTCGTCCAGTTTCAATTGAACAAATATCAGCGCCTATTCATTCATATAAACATGTGCGCTATGTATGATTGCTGGAACTGAAAGTTATTCATGGTAAGATTCAATACAGCAACCTTCATCTAAAAAGTGAATTAGGAAATCAAGGGGCTAAGTACTGGCTGTTATTCAAGTTTGATGATGAGTCTTCACAGTTCTACAGCAAGAAATGTATTTTTAAAAATGACAAGGTACAATTACTGTCTGATTCCTTCTATTCTAAATGGGCTGTGACGTCAACACAGATATCGCAATAGATGTACCATTTCACTACAACCTCTTAAGTGCACCTAATTAAAGCGATACCAGCAGAAAAATCTCGATGCATTCTTTTATCACCAGCCTTGACTACAAATGAAAAGGCTGCAAAACAACCCTCTGCATTTGTAACGTTTGAACAAGGCATCTTTGAAAAAAGAGCAAGAGGAGGATGACTCATATCTGATCACAGTCTATTTGGATGCCACAGAGTCACTTATTGAAGTATTGAAAATGAAAAAATTGTGGTTTCGCACCATTTGGGGAATATACGCGTAAGTTGATGGGGACGGGAGAGATGCCTTTGTTGGCACCGGTGACACGGTCCGTCTCAGCTTCAATCTCCTGGCGAACCTCATCGAAATCTGTGAACTTCTTCCCTTTGCAGTGGAGAAATTCGGCCCATTCTGTGAAGATGGATGACATGAAACAGAGAATGAAGGCGATGGAACAACATGTGAGAGGGAAAGAAGGCCAGAGTGACAGCAGGGAATATAAAACAGCGGTATTCAAATGACAAAAAAAAAAAGTGTGTGTGTGTGGGGGGGGCTACATTTGTCAATTTGTGAGTGTGCCAGCAGCATGTGTGGGTGGGTAAATGTGTGGGAACCCACCTGCAGTAGCGCTGATAAGCTGCAGAACCAGGGGCCTGCGTGTGACGATGCCAGATCCACGGGGCAGGAAGTCCCTGTGGACAAACAAATAATCAAAATTCATCACTCCAGACAGTCAACACTAAACATCTTACTGAACGACTGCATTTTTGGTATTTATCGTTTAAGTAGATCAAACACTGAATAGAATGGTGGCCATTTTACAGCCAAGAATTTCCTGTAAGACTATTGAAAATGAAGCATTGGCACTTGATTTAAATAGAAAAGAACCTCCCATTTCTTGGGACTTAAATGCATGTCAGTGGACATAATTCCACAAAGATACAAAGAATGTTGATCTTTTGCAAAATGCTAATACTTTTGTTGATTTTGAATGTTTTTGGAACAAAAAAACAAAACAAAACAAAAAAAATTCAGCCTTCACAGATGATCATGATCTGAATAGGTGAGAATCATAGAGAAAAAAAAACACTACTTTTAGCATGCTCAGCAGGAATGGCCAACACCACAAGTAGGAGCAGTTTGAAAAAAAAAAAGCACTTCTCATCCATTCAAGATTCAGATTGTGTTGTGCACAGATGGACTGTTGCTCGGCATCACGACAACTCAACGAGAACAAGACAATATTCATCCATCTGGGTGTGCACACTTAACCAAACTCTTTGGTCCCTCTTCAACCTTCAGGCATACTAACTACTACTGTATTGTACTGTATATACTGTGCAGCTACACCAACAGCAATACGATCCATTTATTGATGCCTTATTAAAATAATTGCCTAGTCATTTTTTTTTTTTTTTTTTTTTTTTTTTTTTAGATTTTTCAGTAAACACAAAAAATTGAAACATTTCCATCATGAGGAGATGATTTAGGCAAAAAATAATATTTTTTGCAAAAAAAATGGCTGACGATTATTGCTGGCAGTTACTAACAAGACCTCTCTAACCTCTCTGACAATGTCCATCAACAATCAAAATAGCTTATAATTATATTTGTAAAGGCAGACGGAAATAAATTGTGTGACCAGTGTGTGGTGATGTGAATGTAAGAATTTAAAGGGGAAGTCAACCCAGAAATTATAAATATACATACAGACACAACACAAAAAAACACTAGAGCTAATCAATCACTAATCAGCTAATCACTCCAGCCATAATTTCCCACAAATCAAGAGACTGACTGATTAGCATTTGCTAAAAATTGTCAATAACTATTCCATTAGTTTGTCCATTTCCAAATACCAAGGCTGAACTAATGATCATTAGTGAGCGTGTGGGTGGATTATGCACCCATGCATGTAGAATATAATGCCGTCCAGAAAATGTCAGGCGTCATCTTTTAAAAGATGATCTATAATGAGTGCAAGCACCTGGCTGAGATCCCCAAGGTGCTGCTGCAACCTAAATCCAGCTTCGCTCTAGTAGTCACAAGATTGGGCTGTGTTGCGGTGTGTGTGTGTGTGTGTGTGTGGTCAACACGGTTTAAAGGTCTCTTAAACATGATGAGCTGACTATGAATGCTTTGAACTCTGCAGGCTACAGAGATTGGCCCCCATAGGCTGCTTATGTCACAAGGTTAAGGGATTATCCTATTTGCTGCGGTCAATTTTACCTGCCCACGAAGTTCTCCAGCACGGAGCTTTTTCCTGCACTCTGGCCGCCCACCACCGCGATTTGCGGCAAGTCCAGGTTGCACGCCTGGCCGATGGAGCTGAATGCATCTTGCAGCTTGTTGACCAGCGGGATCAGCTCCTCCATGCCACGGTTTCCCATGGTGCCTTTGGTCGGAGGGATCAGCGTTTGAGAGAAAGAGAGAGTGGGAGCTATAGAGAGGCAGACAGGGGGAGATAGAAAGAGAAAGAGAGAGAGGCTAGGGGATGTGGCGTTGCTATATTAGTCCAGGATACCGCGGTGCTTGTTGATGTAGTGAAGTCATCTAGCCACGCACTGCCCCGAGCCAGTCGGACTATAGAAGAAGGGAGGGTTGTAAGAAAGAGAGAGGAGAGAGAGAGAAAGAGAGAAAGGTGTGGAAAAGAATGATATGAACAGACATGCAGGGACAGAAAATTGCGCAGTTGCTTGCCACCAACATGACCACCACTACCACCTCCCCTCCTCTCATCCATTCCTACACACACGCGCGCGCGCACGGGAGGCCTATCGATTCAAGGGCATTTGTTGGATGAAGCTCCGTATCTTTACATTCATCAGTCGAAATGCATCACAATCGCCAATTGAAGCACCCTCATCTGCATGCACATCTCGCAAAACGCTCGCATTGTCATCAGGGCGTTAGTGACCGTAGCGTGTCCAGCCTACCTCGCCTCAGGACCTCATCGGTGTTGCTGTTGTGCGGTGGTCCTGATCGCTGTCCGGTGCTGAAAGGACTCTCGGATCAGGCAGCAAAGACGCTGCGAGTCTGTACGATAACAGAAACGGCGCCACCTGCTATAGCGGCACAACGGCGGTTAGTTGTGCGCTTCCTGCGCATTAATGCTGCTCTCCCGGCTGTGCTTCGTCACGCTCCAGGCCGGATGTCTGTCAACGGACTCTCATTCCGAGCACAAATTCACCGTTGACAGATTAATCATTTTACCCTTCTCGCTCCCTCTCTCTGGCTAAATTGTAGAACGTCGCCTCTATGCAGCATATCGACGCGGCGCTGATCCAATGAGAAACGTCCAGAAGGGACCGGAGGCGACTCGTGATTGGCTGCGTAGGTGAAGGTTAGGCCTACCTGAACCCACCCCCTGTTTACATCCGTACTACTGGCTTGGCTAGTAGTGAGTCATGCGGCACGGCTGCGCAACACGCGACGTGCAAAAGGCAGCTACTGTAGTGGATTCAATTGTGTGACAGAATATATACACGTAATTTAGTGATTTATTTCTAAAATGTAGTATTTAAGAACTCTCAGTGCGACACTCTCATTTGCAATGACAGCACAAATCTTATTTTTTTCATTCGGCCTTTTCACTGCGGTCATAATGCATTTTGCTGAAATAACACGAGGGGGCAACAGTGACCTAAAGTTGCTGTCGAATGGTTTGACTGATATGGCAAGCCCTTTGAGCATTTATTCCATATCCTTGATATCAGACAGTGGTGTTTCTCAACTAGTGCAGTCTTCGTCAGAACTAGTTGGACATTCAGCCATACTTGCTATGCGCTTTGTTGTATTACTTGTACAATAACACTGACATGCCACTCATTTTCTGCAACTTGTGCCACTTTTATCCAACTAGTGATGACACAAGTCTAACTAGTGACACATACAAGCATGCATGTAGTGCCAAACTCGCAGCTAGTCTTCTTTTTTATGCACTAGTTGCCCACTGGACCAAACAAGTCATGATCAAAAGCTTACTAGTTAACTAGTAAGGCACAAAAGCTCTAACATGTTTACTAGTTGACCGTGAATTATTCTAACATGTTAACTAGTTACCTCTGATTTCCTGCACTAGCTAACAAGTGAGCTGAAATACCTACTTGTTAACTAGTGAATGACAAAACACTGACAAGTCTACATGTTGAACTAGTGACACTCAAACGTTTTTACTAGTTAACTAGTGATGCCCAAAATTTCCACTAGTTACACTAGTGGGACATTTTGACTGAACTAGTTCAACTAGTGAGGTCCAAAATGTTCACTAGTAGAACCAGTGGATGCCAACATGCTCACAAGTCAACTAGTTTTGAGGTCTTTTACATTTTCTAGTTAGCTACAATGCCCAAATGTTCACTTGTAGAACAAGTGAAAACCAAATTGCTCACTAGTGGCACTAGTTACGCTAAATGCTAATCAGGGGGCCGGACAGTGCCATAAGTGGGTAACTCCTATTGGCTCTCTGATCAGTGCTCAACCCAGGAAAAATTTAACCCTGTAAAGCCTGATTTTGAGCTTCCACAGACGTTTACTGCCCCTTGTATCTTTTCAAAATCAATACAGTGCAGTCACTTTCCACTTTATACGCTATACTAAATAAAAAGGAATCCAGTGCAACAGTTCCTAAATAAATTCTCCCTTCTTTTGGACTTAAATTTTCAGTTGTTGTTAAATCTGTTCAAACTGCTGGTGGTGTATGATTGGCTGATTGGCTGTCCGAAGTTACGTAGATCTTGTCTGGTGCATCCTGGGTAATGAAGGCGGCGTAAGAACACGTCTGTACAAGTAAATCTTCAAAATGCTTGCTTGGTAAGCACTTTGTATATTTATTCCTTAAAGTGTCCACTAGAGGGCAGTTTGAGCTTGATATCAAGGATATCAAGCATGTCAACATGCACACCGAGCTTGATATCCGTGATATCAAGCTCAACGTGCCCACTAGTAGGCTAGTGGACACATTACATTGACCTTCCAAGTTAACAAGTATGCTTACATTGAGCGTACATGTTAACAAGTAAGCGTACATTGAGTGTACATGTTAAAAAGTAAGCTTACATTGAGCGTACATGTTACTAAGTAAATGTTCAAAGTGCCTGCTTGGTAAGCACTTTGTATATTTATTCCTTAAAGTGTCCACTAGAGGGCAGTTTGAGCTTGATATCAAGAATATCAAGCATGTCAATGTGCACATAAGGATGTCAACATGCACACCAAGCTTGATGGCCGTGATATCAAGCTCAACGTGCCCACTAGTAGGCTAGTGGACACATTACATCAGTGGCGTTCCTAAGCAACTTGGCACCCTAGGCAGGATTTCTGGTAGTGCACGTCACTCCCACCCTCCCAATCCCGATTGTCATTGGCTAGCCGTAGATAGGGACACCCTGGACTGGTTGCCAGCCAATCGCAGGGCACTCAGAGAACAACCATCCACACTTACAAGCACAACTAGGGACAATTCAGAGTGCCCAATTAACCTGCCATGCATGTCTTTGGAATGTGGGAGGAGACCCGAGCACACCCACGCGAGTATGGGGAGAACATGCAAACTCCACCCAGGAAGGCCGGAGCCTGGACTCGAACCCGAGTCCTCAGAACTGGGAGGCGGACATGCTAACCACTCGCCCACCATGCCGCCTGACTGATAAATGATAATTTAAAAAATAAAATAAAATAAAAAATTCTCCTTTCCCTGTCGCCCTTTTTGTTCACGAGCGCCCCTAGCATCTGCCTAATCCGCCTAATGGCAAGAGCCCCACTGCATTACATTGACCTTACAAGTTAACAAGTATGCTTACATTGAACTTACAAGTTAACAAGTAAGCTTACATTGAGCGTACATGTTAACAAGTAAGCGTACATTGAGTGTACATGTTAACAAGTAAGCTTACATTCAGCGTACATGTTAACAAGTAAGCTTACATTCAGCGTACATGTTAACAAGTAAGCTTACATTCAGCGTACATGTTAACAAGTACGCGTACATGTTAACAAGTAACATCACTAGTCTCGAGTCTCTTCTGACACCACTATAGTGTCCATTTTTAAGCTTACTTGTTAATTTATAAGCTCAATGTAAGCTTACTTGTTTACATGTAAGCTGAATGTAAGCTTACTTCTGAACATGTAAGCTCAATATACGCTTACTTGTTAACATGTAAGCTTAATGTATGCTTACTTGTTAACATTTACGCTGAATGTACGCTTACTTAACATGTACGCTGAATGTAAGCTTACTTGTTAACACGTAAGCTTACATTGAGCTTACATGTTAACAAGTAAGTAAGCTCAGTGTGTCCACTAGCCTACTAGTGGGCACATTGAGCTTGATATCACGGATATCAAACTCCTGGTGCATGTTGACATGCTCGCTATCAAGGGTATCAAGCTCAAACTGCCCCCTAGTGGGGACAAGTTAACAAGTGAAGTGAACATAAATTTGAACTAGAAAACTTGCAAAATTTTGTTTTTGTTTAAACAGTGATACTAGCACTACTGGTGGTACTAGCACCATGAATGCTACAAGCACTATACACTAGTGCTACTATCGTACTAATAGTACCACTAGGCTACTCGGATTTTAATGCTCATGGAGATGAGTAGGAAAACATCCAATGGTTTCCTACAGGTTCAGGAAAATAAAAAATAAGTTAAAAAACAAACAAACAAAAAAACAATCCCAGCGGTTGCATACACATACTGCCACCCATTGGCCACTCTCTGTCTATGCCTGTATACTGCACGGTATCTATACAGTGCAAAAGTACCAGTTATTTCAAAATAAAACAAACAAACTGAAAACAGCCACAATGCTTATTGAGTTTACTGCTGGGGGAGAGATGAATTCAGCATGTGTTTATTTGTTTGTTTGTTTTTGCATTTGTTTTTGTTTTTTTGTAAATACAGTTTATTTTCTTTAGAGTTATTGAGGTCCAGGCACGTAAGGGTTACAGCTTCAATACATCTAATTTGAATATCGACCAATCAAAGTTCTTGTCCCGCCTGCTTCATTTGCATGGAGTCCACTAGTGAACGTATTGGCGTTTGAGTTGCATTTTGCATGTTGACGTGTCAGGGCCGAATGTCCACTGGCATCACCAGTTGCGTTTCTTCTTACGTTAGTGGTTCACTTGTAAGGTTTAAAATTGATCACGTTAACTAGTAAGGCATAAAATGTCCACTAGTTGGGACCTTCCCAACCTTGCTAGCTGACTAGTAAGGTATAAAATGTGATCTAGTGAACTAGTAAATGCAAATATACCCACTTGTGGCACTAGTTGGGCTCGTTTTGACCTCACTTGTTAACTAGTGAATCACTTGATTTCTCTCTTGCAAGCTAGTTACATCCAGACTGGGTCACTAGTTAACTAGTGACACTGATATTTATTTAACTAGTTCATCGGAACACCTCATGGGCCGCGGGATGAATGATGAGGACGCTGTATAGACACCGATCTAGTATACGCTCATAGATACCTATGGTAGAGGTTCCTCTAAGCCAATGGGATGCCAGAAACATGCACAAACACCGATCTAGTATACGCTCATACCTATGGTAGAAGGTTCCTCTTAGCCAATGGGATGCCAGAACGATGCACAAACACCGATCTAGTATTTACGCTCGTAGGTACCTATGGTAGGAAATAGCCATAGCCTAAAGTATGTTGCGTTCGGTAATGCATTTTTACCTTTCGTATCTAGAAATTTCTTTCGTAACAAGAGGCAATATTTTCCCGTTGAGGAGTTTCGTAACTCGAAAATTTCGTATGAAGAGACGTTCGTAAGTAGAGGTTGCACTGTATATATATATATATATTAAGGGTGTCACGATTTCGATTTTTTATCGAAATCGATCGAAATTACGTCACGATTTCGAGCATCGAAATAGAAGAGAGGACACACGATTCGATGCCCCCCCCACCCCGCGCCCGCCGCCACCGCCGCCACCGCCACCTCCCAGGAAAGCAAATGAGACGCAGCCATTCAGCTACTAGCTAACGGCACTTGTTAGCTGACTTCTCCTGCAGTCATGATGGCAAGCGCGGACAGACACAGCAATGGTGCTTCAAGCCGCTCCCGCTTCTCTCGTCACCAGTTTGGAAACATTTTGCGTTCCCGGTGAGTTATGTCGACAACGTTCACGTTGTCGATAAAAAGACCACAGTTGCAAGATATGCTATGTGCGCGTACTGTACTCGGCCACGGTGTTACGCCCGGCTCGTCAAGGGGAAGGGAAGTAACACAATAACAGAAAATATAGAGTAGATAAACACGGGTCGACTTTAACATCTGAGTAGTTTTAATTGAAATTTCAGGCAGGGGTTTGACAAGGGAGTGAAAGTGGAAGGTGAACAAATAATAACCGCATTTGACAGAACTGACAGAACGGAGGAGAAACAACAATAACCAATAGGGGTATAATACACGGATACACAATAGCGTCGCGCTGGCACAGTCGTCCAATCGGAGTGTCGCGCTGGCACAGTCGTCCAATCGGAGTGTCGCGCTGGCACAGTCCTCCAATCAGAGTGTCGCGCTGGCGCATTCAAACTGAAGTACCATTATACGGGCACCAGCCGACACAAACACACACATACATACTAGGGGAGCGGAGCCGGCGGCGGGCCCGAGCCGCCAGCCGTAACAACGGGAAACACGACAAACATGACGGGACATTTACGCAGGCATCACAAAGATTTAGATTTATCAAATTCAACTAGAAGTGGGAAAACAACGGTCCAACCAACTATTTCATCCTCATTTACAGTGAAACTTCCACACACTTCAGCTCGCGCGAAACGCCAGATCCATAGGTCTATTTATAGCAGCAGACCTGCAGCCTTGGAAAACGCTGGATTCAAACATTTAATTAGTGTACTTGAACCACGCTACAGTATGCCCAGCAACTGTAAATGTTGGGATATAGTTTGTTCAGGCTGTATTTGTTCCATGACTTTGGATACAATATATTTTTTGTTGTTGTTGCACATTGCACATTATTTTAAGAGGAACGCACAGCACACTGTTGTAACCAAAAACAGTCAATAGATGGCAGGCACCCACTGTGACTTTTTGTTTTTGTTTTTTTATTTTTTATTTTACACTTCAGTAAGAACAAGACGGTTAACTTTATATTGTAAATAAATTCTTTGAATTTGATCATTCCTGCCTAATGTCAATTATCATATATTACATAAATTTACACAAAAATAATATGGAAATTGCATCACCTATATGTAGCCGATCTTTTGAAATAAGATTTACTGTACAATGAATAGAACCAATGATCATAGACTAGCCTTAGCCTACAGAAGCATATGCCTCTGTGTTATAAAGTGGGGGAGCGGAAAAAAAAAAAAAAAAAAAAAAATCGAAAAAAAAATCGAATCGTGACCCCAAAATCGAAATTTTAATCGAATCGTGGAGTTGGCGAATCGTGACACCCCTAATATATATATATATATATATATATATATATATATATATATATATATATATATATATATATATATGTATATATATATATATATATATATATATATATATATATATATATATATATATATATATATATACACATATATTAGGGGTGTGCTCAAAAAATCGATACGGCAATATATCGTTGCAGGCCTCATTACAATACACGTATCGATACACAGGCGTCAGAATCGATATTGCTCGTTAACTATAAATAGGCAGTTAATGTTTCCCTTTGCAGCTTGCATTGTACCGAAAAAAATAAAAACCAGCAGCATCTTTGAAGTTAATTGCCTTCAATTAATGCAAAAATAGCTCACCAGTGATTGGACACTGTGTCTTGCTAAGAAAAATGAAAGCAAGGAAGAATATCAACTTTTATTTACTTATAAACCTAACATGGCACGTGTCTCAATGTACCAATATTCATATATATATTTTTTTAAACAAAATATGCTATATGAAAAAAAATGCTGTTTTTATTTCCCTAAATATTTCAAATAAGCACATTTTAGAGCTGTAGTTTGAATACTTTGATATTTTTGCTCATATCGGCTCATGCCCATTAATAAATGTTCCCGGTGTATCTGTGAAAGCTGCTCCTTGCTCTGCAGTGCGTGCACATTTAGACCAGGCATGCTGCTAGGTGGTAAACCAGAAGAGCTGCTAACAAAAACATTTTTCTCATCCAGCATAATAAACATATCCTTTAGGTATAATATGACTTATTATAAAATGCAAGAAAATTAATGTAATATATCGGGATACGTATCGCCTTGAAGATCAAGTATCGGGATACATATGTATCGTGATACGTATCGTATCGTGACCCCTGTATCGTGATACGTATCGTATCATCGTATCGTGAGGTTGGCGGCAATACCCAGCCCTAACATATATATATATATATATATATCCTCAAAAGGAGTTGAAAAGAGGGAGGACCATACATCAGGTTAGAAAGGAGATGGAAATCTGCAGAAGTTTACCCTTGCCAAAATCTACAGAAAGAAAAAATTGGATTGGGAAAAAAGAAAGAAAAAAAGAAAGTGAAAACAAGAATTGTGACTGACACGCCTGAGATGTTGGAAGTTGGAGAAGGCTCACAAAGAAAGAAGATAAAAAGGCTGAACAGGAAAAGCAAAACAATGAAAGAAGAAACGGCCTCTGAAACCTGCAAATCAAAGTTTTGTATTGAATTTGTCTTCTTTGTATATAGCATAATCGTTTGAGAGATTAAAATGATCTTTTTTTTTTTTTTTTCTTTTTTTTACTTCAGTTATCAATGGCACAATTTACCCCACTGAATTCTGACTAATCGCACAACCTACCTTGCACTGGGGGGAAAGTTGTGGCACAAAACTACTTTTTGTTTTCTAAAACTATATTTCTCAGATCCAAAGTGATTGCATATTTTAGTTGGAGGCATTCCTGTAATCCGCTTACGTAAAAGACACTTGAAGTAAAAATTGGCACTACTTACCCCGCTCTAGCCTACTCCATTTGTTGCTGCCCTTTCAGTAGAAAAAAAAGAGCATTATAACACTACATCAACAATTTTCTTTAGAGGATAATAGTTATTAGTATGCATAACAGATGAGTTTTGAATCTGGTTTTGAAAGAAGAAAAGATGGCAAAGAGTTCAGAAGCTTGCATAAAAGGATGAAGACTGAGTAATGTTGCTGGTATGGGCCTGAAAAATAAGTGTTCTACAGGGGGAGAAGCAAGGAAGAGTTGTTGATTGTGAATGAAAGCATGCCAGGTTGAATCAGGAAGCATTCGATAAAGTTAACTGGTCCTTCCTCTTTGCTGTCTTAAATAAATTCGGCTTCGGGGAGTCATTCATTCAATGGGTCTCAATATTATATGATTCTCCTAAAGCTACAGTTACTACTAATGGGATTACATCACAGAGTTTTACTTTACAAAGGGGAACAAGACAAGGGTGCCCAATTTCTCCTTTATTATTTGCTATATTTATTGAGCCGCTTGCATTAGCTATACGTCAGGATAGACGGATCCAAGGAATCCACTCCGGGACAATAGAACATAAAATTAATCTATATGCCGATGATATATTACTCTATTTAGAAGAACCTGCTATCTCGCTAGGGGAAGCATTTAAATTAATAACTAAATTCTCTCACTTATCAGATTACTCTATTAACTGGACAAAATCAACATTATTACCTATTACAGAAAATTCATGGAATCCTACAAGTCAGGATCCACACTACTCCTTTCCTACAGGTAATTTAAAATACTTAGGTGTTAAAATTTCACCTAAGTTAACTGAATTAACTTCTTTAAATTTTTCACCATTATTGGATAGTATCCGTAGTGACCTGGAGCGCTGGAATAATCTTCCGATCTCTTTAATAGGACGGATAGCTACTATAAAAATGAAAGTTTTACCAAAGATTAATTATTTATTTTCAATGATTCCATTTAAACCTACGTCTAACTGGTTCCAATCGCTGGACTCTGCTATCATAAAATTCTATTGGAATAAAAAAAAAGCCAAAATTAGTCTATCTACTCTTCAGGAAAGTAAATCTAAAGGAGGTTTAGAGGCACCAAACTTTATGTACTATTATTTAGCTAATCAACTACAATATCTTGTGCTATGGACACAACCCAACAGAGATACTAACTGTTGGTTGGAATTGGAGCAGAAGGATTGTAATAATCTTAGACTGTCAGATTTACTCTTTATTACAAAATCAATAAGACGACATAATTGTTTTAAAAACCCAATGATAGCCGCCACCCTGACTGCCTGGTGGAAGGCATTAGAAATTACAAACTCCCAATTGGCACCCTGTGGGCTCTCTCCCATTTGGCATAACCCCGACTTTCAACTTAATAATCAGTCGTTCCATTTAAGCCTATGGGAGCAGAAAGGAATTACACACCTTCATCATCTTTTCTCAGATAATAAGTTTATATCGTATACAAACTTGGTCCAGAAATATGAAATAAAAAAGGGAAATTTCTTACATTATCTGCAAGTTAAAAATATGGTTAAGAAACAAATCCCAACACTTCAGGATACGCTCCAACTGCCTGTCTTAGCTAAAGATATTATAAAGCTTTCTCCAACAACAATAAAGAAAATATCAAAAATATATAAGTTATTTTTATACACAAATAAAACGTATTTACCGACTTTAAAATGGGAAAAAGACTTGTCTATAGTTCCGGAACCAGACTTTTGGACCCAAATCTGTGAAAATGTATTTAAAATGACCAAACAGACAAATTTGCAACTTATCCAATATAAGATACTTCATAGAACATATATTACACAATATATGATGAAAAAAATGGGACTCTCTGACTCCGACATTTGTCTCCAGTGCTCACAAAACACTGCCGATACTTATCTTCATGCTTTATGGTCATGTACTCCAGTGCTGCATTTCTGGACTAAAATCTTGGAAAAGCTCGCTGATATATTAAACTGTAGGCTTCCTTTATCTCCAAGATTGTGTTTACTAGGTGACTTAACAATAACTGAGCTACCATGTAAACAATCTCAATCTATATTTATAGCCCTTACTATTGCTAAAAAAATAATCCTTGTCAATTGGAAAAATAAACAATCTCTAAATATCGACCACTGGTTAAACTTACTAATAAATTATATCTCAATGGAAAAAATCTCTGCCTTAAATAAAAATCAAGTATCAAGATTTAAACAAATATGGTCTATGTACATAGAATATTTTAATCTCAATTTGGCAACTTAATCCTGCCAAGATTCTGCCTGTTAACGAGAGCCACCACATCGTTACAACTTCTGTTTTCGCTGCTTCTGTATTTGGTAAAAAAAAAAAAAAAAAAAAAAAAGAAAAAAAAAAAAAAAAGAAAGAAAGTCCAGCGCGCAAAGCGGCTTTCATCGAACGATGGAACCGTTCCCACAGCCCGTTAGCCTGAGGGTGATAAGCGGAGGTGCGGTGTAGCTTGACCCCGAGGCTTTCAGCAACAGAGGTCCAAACCTCTGACGTGAACTGCGCACCCCTGTCGGACGAGAGGTCCGCCAGCAGTCCAAACCGAGCGACCCAGGTCCCGATAAACGCCCGGGCCACGTCACTGGTCGATATGGAGGTGAGGGGAACGGCCTCCGTCCAGCGGGTCGTCCTGTCCACCATCGTCAGGAGGTAGGTGAAGCCCTGGGAAGGAGGATCGCCTTTTGGCTCAGCTCTTTCTTCACCACGACGGACCGATACAGAGTCCGCATCACTGCAGACGCTGCACCGATCCGCCTGTCAATCTCTCGCTCCATCCTACCCTCACTCGTGAACAAGACCCCAAGATACTTGAACTCCTCCACTTGGGGCAGGATCTCATCCCCGACCCGGAGAGGACACGCCACCCTTTTCCGACTGAGGACCATGGTCTCGGATTTGGAGGTGCTGATCTTCATCCCAACCGCTTCACACTCGGCTGCGAACCGCTCCAGTGAGAGTTGGAGATCACGGCTGGATGAAGCCAACAGCACCACATCATCTGCAAAGAGCAGAGATGCAATGCTGAGGCCACCAAACCGGACCCCCTCAACGCCTCGGCTGTACCTAGAAATTCTGTGCATAAAAGTTATGAACAGAATCGGTGACAAAGGGCAACCTTGGCGGAGTCCAACCCTCAAGGAAAACGAATCCGACTTACTGCCGGCAATGCGGACCAAACTCTGACAACAGTCGTACAGGGACCGAACAGTCCGTATCAGGGGGCCCGGTACCCCGTACTCCCGAAGCACCCCCCACAGGACTCCCCGAGGGACACGATCGAACGCCTTCTCTAAATCCACAAAACACATGTGGACTGGTTGAGCGAACTCCCATGCACCCTCAAGGATCCTGCTGAGGGTGTAGAGCTGGTCCACTGTTCCACGGCCGGGATGAAAACCACACTGCTCCTCCTGAATCCGAGATTCGACTTTCCGACGGACCCTCCTCTCCAGCACCCCTGAATAGTCCTTACCAGTGAGGCTGAGGAGTGTGACCCTCTGTAATTGGAACACACCCTCCGGTCCCCCTTCTTAAAAAGGGGGACCACCACCCCAGTCTGCCAATCCAGAGTCACTGTCCCCGATGTCCACGCGATGTTGTAGAGGCGTGTCAACCATGACAGCCGCACAACATCCAGAGTCTTTAGGAACTCCGGGCGGATCTCATCCACCCCCGGGGCCCTGCCACAGAGGAGCTTTCCAACCACCTCAGTTACTTCGACCCCAGAGATAGGAGAGCCCACCTCAGAGTCCCCAGACTCTGCTTCCTCAAAGGAAGACGTGTCGGTGGAATTGAGGAGGTCTTCGAAGTATTCTCCCCACCGATTCACGACATCCCGAGTCGAGGTCAGCAGCACCCCATCGCCACTATACACAGTGTTAATGGTGCACCTCTTTCCTCTCCTGAGACGCCGGATGGTGGACCAGAATTTCCTCGAAGCCGTGCGGAAGTCGTTTTCCATGGCCTCACCGAACTCCTCCCATGTCCGAGTTTTTGCCTCAGCAACCGCCGAAGTCACGTTCCACTTGGCCAGCCGGTACCTGTCAGCTGCCTCCGGATTCCCACAGGCCAAAAAGGCCCGATAGGACTCCTTCTTCAGCTTGACGGCATCCCTTACCAGCGGGTTCGAGGATTGCCGCCGCGACAGGCACCGACCACCTTACGGCTACAGCTCCGATCGGCCGCCTCAACAATGGAGGCGCGGAACATAGCCCATTTGGACTCAATGTCCCCCGCCTCCCCCGGGACAAGGGAGAAGTTCTGCCGGAGGTGGGCGTTGAAACTCTTTCTGACAGGGGATTCCGGCAGACGTTCCCAGAAAACCCTCACAATACGTTTGGGTCTGCCAGGTCGGACCGGCATCTTCCCCACCATCGGAGCCAACACAGCACCAGGTAGTGATCAGTTGACAGCTCCGCCCCTCTCGTCACCCGAGTATCCAAAACATGCGGCCGCAAATCCGATGACACGACTACAAAGTCGATCATCGAACTGCGGCCTAGGATGTCCTGGTGCCGTGCACATATGGACACCCTTATGTTTGAACATGGTGTTCGTTATGGACAATCCGTGACGAGCACAGAAGTCCAATAACAGAACACCGCTCGGGTTCCGATCAGGGGGGCCGTTCCTCCCAATCACGCCACTCCAGGTCTCACTGTCATTGCCCATGTGAGCGTTGAAGTCCCCCAGCAGGACGAGGGAGTCCCCAGGGGGAGCGCTCTCCAGCACACCCTCCAAGGACTCCAAAAAGGGTGGGTACTCTGAGCTGCTGTTTGGTGCATATGCACAAACAACAGTCAGGACCCGTCCCCCCACCCGAAGGGGGAGGGAGGCTACCCTCTCGTCTACCGGGGTGAACCCCAACGTACAGGCGCCAAGCCGGGGGGCAATAAGTATGCCTACACCTGCTCTGCGCCTCTCACCGTGTGCAATTCCAGAGTGGAAGAGAGTCCAACCCCTCATAGAGGATTGGTACCAGAGCCCAAGCCATGTGTGGAGGAGAGTCCGACTATATCTAGTCGGAATTTCTCTGCCTCACACACCAGCTCGGGCTCCTTCCCTGCCAGAGAGGTGACATTCCATGTCCCAAGAGCTAGCTTCTGTAGCCGGGGAACGGACCGCCAAAGTTCCCGCCTTTGGCCACCACCCAGCTCGCTATGCACCCGACCTCTTTGGCCCCTCCTACAGGTGGTGAGCCCATAGGAAGGGGGACCCATGTTGCCTTTTCGGGCTATGCCCGGCCAGGCCCCATGGGTGAAGGCCCGGCCACCAGATGCTCGTCTTCGAGCCCCGCCTCCAGGCCTGCCTCCAGAGGGGGGCCCCGGTGACCCGCATCCGGGCAAGGGAAACCGTGATCCAATATTCGTCATCATCATAAGAGGTCATTGAGCCATGTTTTGTCTGGCCCCTCACCTAGGACCTGTTTGCCATGGGTGACCCTGCCAGGGGCATAAAGCCCCAGACATCATAGCTCCTAGGATCATTGGGACACGCAACCCCCCCCCCCCCCTCCCCCTACCACGATAAGGTAATGACTCACAAGGGGAATATTGTGTTCTATTGCTATAAAAGCATGGAACCTATCAAAAGAAAGATTAAAGTCTCTCCCTTCATCAGGAAAAAAAAGAGTATATTTCTATCTTTTTCCGTTTGGCAACAATTAGCATTAGAAGAGAGCTAAGTTTCAACAGTTTTCACAAATCTATTTAAAATTGTAGGTAATATAGCTTTTTTTTCTCCATGGCCCTGGTTGATCTCCTTTGCTCTGCTGCCACCTGCTGGCCGTTTGTGTAATAACTACAATTTCTGCAACCATTCTTTGCAGTTGAGAGGCTGAATCAAAGCCTTCTGTATGCTCTAGCATATTAAAAAACAAAAAACAAAAACAAAACAACAAAAACAAAAAAATAACCACAACATTAAAGACGTCTTTGGGACACTTAGAACATAAAAAAAAACAACATATTTACATGTTATTGGGAGAAAATTAGTTTTTAGACAAAATCAAAAACTGTAATTGTCTAAATATTTCTGGACCTAAATGAACACACAGTAGCCTAGATTTGAACTTTCTGCATAGTTTAATTAACCACATAACACACTCAGAAGGGAAGGCTTCCCCAATCTGAGCAGGGTTATCCAATAACAAACACTGCACCGCCTCTCCTCATCTCCTTTTTCCCAGGTCAATGTTTAAGGTTTAAAAATAAAAAAATTGAATTCACTCCAACTAGGAATCTCCCACTGTGGAGGATACCAATAAATAATCCTGTTACAAACTATGAAGTAGGCCAGTGCAAAAACTTGACTATAAACAGAATAACCTCATTTTGTCACTCCGCCACAGGCGGGCCAGCCCATGCTTTTATTTTGTTGCATTATTTCCTGTTTATTTTGAAGTCTCTAACAGTATTCTCACTCCAGGTTACTTGCCCTTCCTGCTGTCAACTCATTACCGGTCCCCGCCCATGATTGTCTCCACCTGCCACCAATTAGCCCCAGCAATAAAAGCCATCAGCCTCCTCCTTCAGTTTGCTGAAGTGTCACAGCAGTGCTTGGAAGTGGCCCACAGTCCTTGACTGTTGCCCTGCGCCTTGTTTTTGAGCCTTTTCCTCCCCAGCGGAGTGTCTTTTGTTCTCCCATTTTTGAGTGCCCCTTTTTCCCTCAGTTCGAGGTGATTTTGTGGTGTGGAGAAAATAAACTGTTGCCATTGAGGCCTACTCTCTCCCTGCGTCTGAGTCCTACCTTCCTCATTGTGTCACATTTCAAGCAGAATGATCTTGTCTTGAGATGAAATGAACTGCAACGAAACATATCATTAAAATTAAACATGTCAAAGAGCTGACAGAGGGTCAAGTGCTGGTGAGCAACAAATTATTGTCCGTAGATCAAGAAGTGGTTCATGGGTCTTCAACATGCCATGCTGTTCACTTTTTGTCTTCTGTTTCAGGATGGCTTTGGTGAGGATGATTTAGAGATTCAAGGCCTAACCACAAGCACTGAAGGGATGAATTAAAACAATTGGACAAAAAAACATAAATCTCACACATCTGCTAATCACACTTTCTTCTGCTGTTGCTCCCCTCCCTCGACATACCATTACTGTCTGCATACAGTGTATGAGCACAACCTGTCATGTCAAAATGAAAACAAGAATTATGCAAGTCTACCTGCTACTCATGGCGTGGTTGAGAGGAAACGTACGATTGCTGGACATTTTCTCCATTCTCCTCTCTGGCAAGCAATTTAGATGGAATTACAGTCTGTGTTGATGAAAAAAAGAGGAATCCAGAACTGTAGCACGTGGAATCCCGTGAACACATACTTATATATGATAATATTTATTTTTTTTTAAATGCCATACCTGGATTGTGAAGCAGCTTTTCAAGGCGCCAGACATTTAGAGTTTGTTTTTTGTTTTTTAAGAGTGAGTTATAGTGGTGTCTTGAGTAGTGTTGTCAAAGTTAAAACGTTAACTAATTAATTAATCACAAAAAAATATTGCATTAATCATTGTATTACCACAGATTAATCATACTATTAATTTTGACCGCGGATGATCCTTTTTAGCCGACAGCAGATGGTTACGTTAAACGTAGGTGTTGGAGTTTGAGCCATAAACATAACTACATGCGTTAAAGTAAAGCATTTAATAAATGTTTACATATGCTGTAGGTAATTTTTTTCCCATTTTAAATTATGCAAATAATTAATTGATTAGAAAAGGCAGGATGAGCGTGTGCAGTGAATATAAATTTTTGAAGACATCCTCATAAACATTAAATGTCGAAAAAATTAACAACAGCTGAGCTTCAAATTTAGGGCAAAATATGTTGGGGGAAAAAGCATTTTTAAGTCGGTGATTAATCATGATTAATCAAAATTCTAAGATGTGATTAATCTGATTACAAATTTTAATCGTTTGACAGCTCTAGTCTTGAGTAAACAAGTATAATTTGTTTTGTGACTACAAAAAACACATCTTTCCTCTTTAAATAATCTATAAAGCATAATGAGTCATTTTTCTTTCCATCTCAATTGTCCAACTTTCTCGCTATTGCAAATGTGTAGATCGTGAAAATAAAGTCAAACTCTGTGTCACGTTTCAGTTTGTTTGGGGTTGGGTTTTTGTTATATTTTGGTGAGTGTTGGTTGTCTGGTGTTTTGTGTGTTTTTCCCCAGTCTCGTTATCATTAACCTTGTCCACCTGCTTGTGTCTTCCCTTCCCCGTGTGTGTTGCTGATTGGTTCCCCCTGCCTGCTGTGTCTCCCAGGTGTGTCCTGTTAGTGTCATTAGTGTTGGTATAAGGGAGTGGTGTTTGTCTCACGCGGGTGTGGGAGCATTGTTTGCATGTTGCATGTCACAGTGTTGTCTTTCTGCCAAGTCTGCCAAGTATTCCACGCCACGAAAGATTTTATCTCCTCATTCTCGTCAGCTCTTTTTCCTCCAGGCATTCTGCAACAATGTAGTTAAAAATCCCAATGCAAAAATCAACAAGTAGTTAGATTCACGAGCGAGTGCAGGAGCAAGTACAGATGCGTCCTTCCTCAACAGATGCGTCCTTCCTCAACAGATGCGTCCTTCCTCAACAGATGCGTCCTTCCTCAACAGATGCGTCCTTGAATGACAGATGCGTCCTTGAATCAGTTGAGTACAAGGCAAGCACCTGTGACACCTCTGTCTGTCCCTCAAGGACCAATTACAGGGTGACCCAAAAAGATGCGTACCCAGATTTTATTCGATAAAAAATCAATTTTTTTAACGAATGTCTTTTCTGTTGCAGGACGTGAAAGGTGAACCTATGGATGATCATTTGCAGCTATAGTTGCCCTGAAAATGTCTTGGACAAATCAGCAGAAGATATTCTCCCTGGAGACCTATTTATTTAATCCAACTAACATTCGTTGATTTTGATGGAAAGTTGCGACAATGGAAAAGCTTTCGAAACTGAATCTGTACACTCTGGTATGATTTTGTCGCAAAATAGGTCTCCAGGGAGAATATCTTCTGATTTGTCCAAGACATTTTCAGGGCAACTATAGCTGCAAATGATCATCCATAGTTTCACCTTTCGCGTCCTGCAACAGAAAAGACATTCGTTAAAAAATGGATTTTTTTATCGAATAAAATATGGGTACGCATCTTTTTGGGTCACCCCGTAGTACCAAATGTTTGGTACTCATCAGACCACATTACACTTATTTTAGAAATCTTTGACTAGTACTGCCCACTAATGCAGCCCACAAGGCAATTTGTTGGACTCAAAGGAACCTTAAGCCATTTAAGGGCCACAATGGTGCATTAACAAGCTGTAAAAGTCCAGAATGAACATACAAAAGCAGTACTGCAGTAACAAATGTATCCCTCAAGGTCTAATTTACATTAAAGTACCCTATAGAACTTTTTACTAGCATAACCGTTTGTATCTTTTCCAAGGGAGTACGTGTATACTGCCAAACTGACAGATTCATTTTTAAGGGCAGTGTGATGTCACCACTAAAATAATAATGGCCTTCGTTTGGTTTTCACAGATCGCGGATATGATTTTAGAAATAAGCTTACCAGGAGCTGAAGGCAGAGGTATCCGAAGTCCCAGCATCTCACCTGCTTCCTAATCGAAATGCTTCTAGTAAGTTTTGTTTAAAGGGGAAGTCAACTCCCCCAAAGATTCTTGACAATAGTATGTTCCATGCAGCCCCATGACTCTAAATACGGTATTTTGGTTAATATTGCATTATTTTGAGTTAAACAGTAAAATCCAGCTTTTTTTTTTTTTTTTTTCAGTATCAGAAGGCGGCCATTTTGCCACTTACTGTCGAGTGAAAATGACATCACAGCTGCTCAGCTTCAGAAAACGGGTGAGCCTGTGATTGGTCGTTGCCTGCAACTGTGATGTCATCTTCAGTCGACAACAAGTGACAAAATGGCCACCCCCTCAGATGGATAAAAACGGATGGATTTTGCTGCGTAACTCATACTCTGTAAATGTAATATTGAGCTGGGTTGTAGACAAATTGTTTTTTGTTTTATTTTTAGGTTGTGGTCAGCTACTGTCTGTGGAATATCCAATGCTACACAGAAAGGCTGACGGTTTTACAGGGAAGTACGGCGTTTGGCTTCAGGATCCTGATCCCCAAGGGATTCAGTATACCAACAGGACAGTGTGGCACAGTGGGTAAAGACCTCCGTCAGTTGTTTGCATATGAAGACATGAACCAGTTCTCCCGTGGCTTCCCGATGAAAGTCCTGCTGCTGCCTGAAGCGGTAGAGAGCACCGGTGCAACAATGTACTGCGGCTCCCTCTACTACCAGCGTAAACGCAGCCGCACCCTGATCCGCTACGACCTGGCGTCCGAGACCTTGGCATCACGCCGGAATCTCCCTCATGCCGGCTTCCATGGCCAGTACCCTTACTCGTGGGAGGGCTACATTGACATTGACCTAGCAGTGGATGAGCAAGGTCTGTGGGCCATCTACAGCACCAGCAAGGCAAAAGGCGCCATTGTGCTTTCCCAGCTTGACACTGAGAGCTTAGAAGTGAAGAGAAGCTGGGAGACGAAAATCAGAAAGAACTCCGTGGCCAACGCGTTCATGGTGTGTGGTCGTCTGTACACAGTGGCCAGTTATACAGCAGCCAACACCACCATCAACCATGTGTTCGACACAGCCACCAAGGCGAGCCGCGACCTCTCTGTGACCTTCAAGAACAAGTATCGTTACAACAGCATGGTGGACTACAACCACACCCAGAGGAAGCTGTTTGCCTGGGACAATTTCTACATGGTCACGTACGACGTTCGAGTGGGCGGGGCTAGCAAGTGAAGAGCTTGGGGGAGGGGGTGTTGTCTTTTGAACTGTTTCGAGCGAAAGAAATCTGATGTTCAAATATAAATTATTCACTTAAGATGCAGGTCACACATCCCTTTGCTGCTATTCCCCACTTTTTTCTGTTGCCATGACAAAGCCTCACCGTCATGTGTTTGTGCATAACCACAATCTATTTTTACCATTGTAAATAGGATGCCCTTTAAAAGCCATCACAAAGTAGACATGTCACTTCAATGATAAATGTGTACAAGTTTGGGCAGTACTCAATATAAAATATAGATAATGTCCCACTTTTTGAACAATCTGTCAGCCTCACTGGGTATGACATCACATGGCCTGTGGATTACTGTAGTGTATAATTTATGAGTACACATGCACAAACAGCAACATAAATGCAGTTGTAGAATGTGCTTTGTCGATAAGCACAGCTGCACAGTGATGCTGCATTGGTCAGCAGGAAGATGCCAAACATTTGTAAACACCCATAAACCAGATGGTGCATACTCCATGTTCACATATCAGATTTATGCTCATACTGATGTGATGTCACAAGCAAAAGTGCTTTATCCACGATACTCACTCACAACTTTACACATACTTGTGTGGTTCCAATGTTAAAACTGCATTAAATATTCTGCCTACACAAAGCTACAACACGCATGAGGAGTCATTCTTGAAGTATTATTATTGTATCTTTGTGAAGGGCTGGGGGCAGAATTTTTTGATACGTACAGCTTTTATATTGGATCTCCTCAATTGTGTAAATTAGGGAGGACCGTTGGGTTGCGGATGGGGAGAGGGTTGGGCGTGATCTGGCTGTGATTGACTGGACAACTCGCTAAGAAGGCGTTTAAGGAGGCGAGTACGAGACTGAGCCGGTGAGTGGCGGGAGCGACGATGTCACGATCCACAAGTGACGTAATCTGCAAATTATCACGTAATGATAGGACATACAGACAAATTGTGTTTATCATGGTGTTTAATTAACCTTAAGATGGGCCAAACACATGGTTTTTGCCCCAAATTCAAGCTTTCAACAAACATGACCAGGTCATGTAGACAGAAATTGAAGACACCAGTTTATCAGCACACACACACCCACACACTCACACAAAAAGTTGATTTAGTGTTTAACTCATTCACTCCCAGCCATTTTCACTGAAGCAACCCGCTTCGCTCCCAGCTGTTTTACTGGATTTTGACAGATTTTTCAAGGCCCACAGAATATCGTGTTCTATTGCTAGAAATACATGGAACCTACCAACCTACTCTCTTTTTTCAGCAGGAAAAAAAAAAAAGTACATTTCTTTAGTATTTCCGTTTTGCAGCAACTAGCATTAGAATATAGCTAACAAATCTGTTTAAAAGGGGAAAACAGCATGTTGCAACTTGGTCCTGGTTGCTCTCTTTTACTCTGCTTAGAGTATTAGTTATTCCTTTTTGTAATAACTACCATTGGTTCAACTGTTCTCTTCAGTTCAGAGGCCGCATCAAAGCCTTCTGTATGCACTAACATTAAAAACAAAACAAAACAAAAACAAAAAAAAACGTATAAATACGTCTTTGGGACACTGGTAATATTTAAAATAGAACGTATTTATATGTTTTTGGGAGCAAATGATTTAAGTGGTTGTCAGTGTGCCCTCAGTGGACCAAATTAGCAACAACAAGACAACAGGACCAGATTGGATCCCCTGACGGGCCGGTTCTAACCCGCGAGTAGTATGTTTGATACCCCTGGTGTAAATGATCAAACAAACAATACAATACGTGTATTTGTCTTTATTACATACAGCATAAAAATCAGTAAACATGGACAAGGTACTTTATACCTGGTTGCGTTCCATTTAGCCACTTGACACAATGCGGATGTTTTATGTTGCCAATTTAGGTTGGACACATGTCACAATATAGTGAATTATAAACTGTAAAATATTCAGATATGTTGGAATACAATTTCAGTCAAATATTAAGATGTGCTGGAATATATCAATATCACTCAACACTGCCCAGTTCTGATTACATGGTGCCCTCTGTGGACGAGAGTGTGCATTTGCAATTGGCACGCTGCGGTTTAAGGAAGATCTTGAAGCCAGCTGATCATTAACATTTCAACACATTATTCAAACACCAATTCCAGAGAAGATGAGAGTATAAAACATAAACAGATTACAACGATTTGAAATTCATTTTCAACCTACAATCAATTGAATGCACACTACAGACAAGGTATTTCATCATCAAACTGATCATTATTGTTTTGTTGTAATTATTCTCTTAGTTTGGATTTGATACCTGTAGCATGTTCCAAAAAAGCCGGGACATGCTGACCAGGCCCATCCCTACACCAGCACTCGCATGGAGTTGCTTTCCCACAGTTGGGCTAAGAGGAAGCGGGCGCACATCGCCGCTCGTGTGGCGTGGCCTGAGGGGATGGAGTTACCCTCGATGAGGAAAGTGGAGAAGAGGTCTGCACGCTTCTGGGATGCAGGCCTTCGACGTCTGACCGCAGTCTTGACAAGTCTGACCAGCAGCAGATCTAAGAGCAGTGCTGGTAGAGTGGAAACAGATTTGCTGAAATGCACATGAAATCTCCTGAATATGGTAAAAAAAAAAAAAAAAAGCTCAAATAGCACAAAAAAAGCACTTCAATGTATAATAAGTCCACTAACCTAATCCAGCAAGAATGGGTTTGACGCAAACAACAAAATAACCACATAATGTAATTTAGTTTTTCTCGTGCAAAAAGGCTCTCTTGCATAATAATTGCCATTCAAGGACGGCACAAAACTGCATAACTAAGACATGTCTGCCATCTAGTCGTAATATTTAAAGTTCGGCACCCAAGACGTCGCATACAGTATTTGCAAATTGTATTTTATTATTTATTTATTTATTTATTTATGTATTTATTTATTTATTTATTTATTTTTGTTTTCCCCCCCAGGATATTTTCCCCATTTAACCGAAGACGACGACGAAATCTTCATAACAATGTTACAATTTTTCTTTTTAATCTTAAAATGGCCTACCTTAACCAGAAACTGGATTACTAGCTAGCTAGCTAGCGAGATTAGATAGATAGATAGATAGATAGATAGATAGATAGATAGATAGATAGTAGGGGTGTGAATTGCCTAGTACCTGACGATTCGATTCGTATCACGATTCACAGGTCACGATTCGATTCGATACCGATTAATCCCGATACGAATTTAGAAGTCGATTGTTGTGATTTTTTTTCATTCAAATTTAGAAAATACTAATCAGTAAGCTTGTAGAGTGTAAGATTTATATGAAAATGTATTATTTATTTATCTGAAATTTCAGTCTTATAGAGGTTGTAATCTGTTTCATGTTTGAACAGCATTAAAATAAAATATTAAGGCTTAATGTTCCATTCATATAACATTCTTCCATGCTCAAGGTGTGAATCCTAACCCGAAGTCAGACGTTTTGTTGAATATTTTTCCATTAAAAATGGAAGTTTAAAAATCGATTCACACACACACAAAAAAAAAAAAAAAAAAAAAAAAAAAGGCAATGATGATAAGACGTTGAATCGGTAAGACTACCGAATGAACAATTCTGAGCTCTTAAAAAAAAAAAAAAAAAAAAAAAAAAAAAAATCGATTTTTTTTTTATTGAATCGATTCGAGAATCGCGCGATGTAGTATCGCGATATATCGCCGAATCTATTTTTTTTTTAAACACCCCTAATAGATAGATAGATAGACAGACAGACAGTGGCGTTCCGTCCTAGTAAGCTATTAGGCGGCGCTTGCCCGACCTCTTCAAAATAAAATCGTTGAAAATTTCTGTCAGTGTCCTCTAAAATGCAATACCGTAGTTCTACTGTTTTGGTCTTAAATTCCTGTATATTTTGTCCTGTTTTCCTCACGGGGAGCGGAGAAGTCGACAGTTTGTTTCTCGCAATGAGAAATCAATTGTGTTAGTTCCGGACTTCCGCTCAATTTGGTCCCAACTATACACAATAACTGCCCAATCTTGATGAACAAACTCCCGTGAGCTAAGAAAACTTATTTTTTTCTTCTTCTGAGTGATTCGTGAAAAAGAAGAAGAAAGTAAAACAATGTCTGCGACGAAGGAAAAAGCTAAGGCGAATAGCTCGTTAGCTTTTCATAGCTGCGCTGCCGCCGCGGCCGCGGAGGAGACTGCCCCGATGGACACCTCTAAACCAGGCAAGGCGAATGCACAAGGCACCCGACGATCGTTATCCACGATCCCCACCAAGCTACCTCCTGCTAAGAGGCTGGCACAAAACACTGCGAAGGAGACTCCGAACACCGAAATGACAACTGCCGAAATGGAGTACTCGTTTGCTGATGTAGTTAAAATCCTGAAGAATGTTGAAAGCAAAGTGCATGAATTCAGTGTGAAACTGAACCATCAATCTGACATGTTTGCCGAGCTACTTCAGCGTGTCGAGGAAAATGGGAAGGCAGTTGCCGAGTGCCACTCAAAGATTGACATTCTGGAAGCCGAATGCCAAAATATGGAAAAGGAAAATGCTGTTTTGAAAGAAAAGGTACTGGAAGTCGAACGCTACAAACGTCGTTGGAATCTCGAAGAGCTTCTGATGAAGATTTTTCCACAGTGGGCTGACAACATCGGGGATGTGGTCTACTCCGTACACCACGTCGGGAGGAAGGAGGGCGGCCGCAGCCGCCAGGTCATTATGCAATTTGTGAGACGAGTACGTCGCGATGAAGTGTGGAAATCGACGAAGAACTCACCAATTTGCAAGGAGCGAGAAGTCCGCTTTGTCCAGGACTTCATCAAGGAAGAACTGCTGTCGTGTGAGCTACTCTGGCCAAAAATAAAACTGGCTAGATCGCAGAATAAGATAACTTACTCCAAAGGCCACATTGCCATTATTGATGGGCGTGTAATTACAGCTTAAAGGTTAGACACAACCTTTTAATAGCTCCAGTTGTTTAGTTTTTGATTTGTTCCAAAGGAGTGGTTGTGGTGTTCTGTTTAATGAATATGCAAAAGCTACTTTAAAGAGGGCAAATGTTTACTTAATATGTAGGGACCAATTTTGGGTATAGTTTAATTCTTAGAGTAAGTTTACTTATCTTTTCTCTTTCTTGGTAATTTGTAGGTGTGTATGTGTGTGAATGAATATGCGGTTGAAGTGCAATCTAAAATTGTTAACAATGAATACTCGAGGTCTAAGGGATAATGTCAAAAGAAAGGCTTTGTTTCTATATTGCAAAAGCAAACTCACACAATGTATTCTACTATAGGAAACTCATTCAATTGAAAAAGATTAAAAATTTTGGACAACTCAATGGGGGAACAAAATAAAATTTTAGGCTTAGACTTGGACTTGACTTTATTGATCCCTTTGGGATGGCTCCGTCTGGGAAATTTTCACACGGAACATCAAGATCTGGCGGTGTAGCAATTCTGTTCAACAACTGCCAGGATGTAAGTGGTCACTGGATTCTGACAGTACTTAAAATAGATGATTACATTTTTTAATCCTGGGAAACATTTACGGTCATCGCAGCATAACGCAAAATAGAAATCTTCTCTCTGAAATAAAGGAAATGCTATTTCAACTCAAACTGAAATATGTATCAGAAAACATTATTTTAGGAGGAGATTGGAATATGGTTAATGATGACTGGCTCGACAGATGCCCCAGCAAATATAATTCTATACATCTTAATGCCATGTTATCTGAATATTGTGAATCCTTGAATCTAACAGATCCATGGAGACATAAACATTCAGATAAGAGACAGTATTCTTTGTTCAAACCAGATGGGTCAGCAAAATCTAGACTTGACTACTGGTTAGTCAGTGATATGATACTCAAATCTCAAAACTGTGAAATTCTACCAGCACCTCTTACTGATTACTGTTGTGTGACGTTACAGATGACACCTGTCACATAAACCTACAGAAGAATTGGATACTGGAAATTTAACTCTACATTATTGCATCATAATGACTTTTGTCAAGGCATTGACAACCTTATACGAAATGTTCTCGAAGATTAATCTTTGGCATCATTTACCCAAAAATGGGAATTTTTGAAAAACAAAATCTGCCAATATTCCATCACTTACAGTAAACAGTTAAAAAAGAAAAATAATACGGAAGAGGAAGGGGTTATTAAAGACATACTTTCAATTAATTACCCTACGTTCTACAATATCCGATAACGAACAGAACAGACTTTTACACCTAGAAGAAAAGTTAGATAAAATATATGAAAGAAAAGCCTGAGGAGCCTATATAAGATCTCGCGCGAAGTGGATGGAGGATGGTGAAAAGAATACTGCTTACTTTTGCAGACTAGAAAAAACAAGACAAGAACAAAAGGCAATAACATCCTTATTGATTAACAGGGAGGAGTGCTCTAATGAAAAATCTATTGCAAAAGAAATGACCATGTTCTATCAAAACTTATACACCTCATTCTACTCACCTCCAAAGGCAGAATGCCTTCTTGAACAAATTAAACAACATATTCCACAGATTGATAAAGATTTTAAAGAGGATTGTGAAAAAGATATAGAACTAACTGAACTTGATAAGGCAATTAAGTGTCTTAAAATAGACCGTTCTCCAGGTACAGATGGTTTGGCTGGTAATTTTTACAAACATTTTTGGGATTCACTTCGGAATCTACTTTTTTTGTGTGTTTAGAGAGACAATAAGCAATTCATCCTTACAAACAAGCATGAAACAGGGTATCATCACTCTGGTCTCTAAACCGGACAAAAATACTAAACTAATAGAAAACCTTCGCCCCATTACTCTTTTAAATAATGACTATAAACTGCTAACATATATTTAACATACTAATAGACTTAAAAACAAATTAGATACTATTATAAGTGAATCACAATCAGGTTTTGTAAACAAAAGATCAATACATAACAACACCAGATTAATAAAAGACCTTCTCGAATACAAGGATGAAATAGAAGACCAGGGATTCATACTTTTTCTTGACTTCCAAAAGGCTTTTGATAAATTAGAACACAAATTCCTTTTTGATGTGCTGCGTGTATATGGGTTTGGACCAAAATTTTGTGGGATAATTGAAACTTTTTATACAGATACTACAAGCATGGTGATACTCCCAACCGGTACCACACTACGCTTTTCTGTGAATAGGAGAGTCAAACAAGGATGCAATATTTAACCTTTCCTGTTTATAATGGCTGTTGAAATTTTGGCCATTATGTTAAAGAATTCAAAAATGGAAAAATTAAATATTTTCAATTAGGGATGGGCGAGTACCGATACCAGGTATCGGTATCGGGCCGATACCAGCCTTTTTTCAAGTACTCGAGTACTCGTGACGCAGACGAGTACAAGCGACCGATGGCAGAGGAGGAAGACGTTAAGTGAGTCCTCCTTGCCTGTTACTGGTGCTAGCTTGCAGCAGTTTTTCACCAAAACCACCGGTTTGGAAATACTTCAAATTTGTGAATCTTAAACTAAAAGAGCATTTTTGTGTTTTATTTTGAGCGTTAAGACTATTGAAGAGTGACTGTGCTGTTTTTTGTTTGTTTGTTTGTTTTTTGTTTTGTCAAAATTAAAGGAAATATATTTGTTTAAAAATATCTTTTAGTGACTTTTTTATTTGTCAAAATGTACTACTGGTATCGGCAGTTGGTATCGGTATCGGTGAGTACTGAGGGTCTGAGTATCGGTATCGGTCTGAAAACAAGTGGAATTGAACATCCCTATTTTCAATGACCAACTGTTGATCAGTCAACTCGCAGATGACACAATTTTTCTTAAGAATATGGAACAAATTCCAGAAGTCCTAAAACTGGTTGACACCTTCTCTGGAGCATCTGGTTTGACTGTTGCTGCCATTAGAGGCAACGCTCATTTATTTAATTGATTAATGTCATAATTTTGATTTGGTATTAAAAGAAAAATAAATAGCTATTATTTTAATGGAAAAAATGTTAAATAAGTCATAATATTCAGATAATTTCATTTGAATTAAAAACTATTGAAAAGGGGAAGAGACCTTTTTGTTCCATCATACGTTGCTAAGGGACACTGTTAATTGACGCACAGGTGGATGACAAGGAAGGAGCTTGTCCAGAAGACGTGCTTTTTGTTATTATTCCTTTTGAGTGAGTGTGGCCAATGAGGTAAATACTTGTCATTTAATTTCTTAATTGTTTATTGTGAAGCCTCTTTATTTTGTATGCAAATTGAGCTTATTTTCGCTCTTTACTTAGTTCTGACGGCATTGTTGGTGTGTTGTTTAACATGTACAAGACATGTAGACGACATTAAATGTCTGTTGAAACCCAAAGAACGAATTTGAGCCTTGATTGAACTCAAAGGGAGTAACTTTGACACTTAATCGCACTAAATGTGAACTTATGGCAATACATGATTGTAACCTCACAGAACCATATAACATACCGATTAAATCTTGTGTGAAATACAGGGGTATTAATATAACTAAAGATACTGCTTAGATTGTGAAAGAATATAAAGAAGGTGGACTTGAAGCAATTGATTTTGAGTGTTTAAATGCTGTACTTAAAGTTAAATGGTTAAGAGCTGTTCTAATAGAAAATAATAGCATCTGGTTTTGTATGTCCAAAGGTGTTTTTGAAAAAATGGGAGGTATTGAATTTGTTCTTAGGTGTGATTTCAATGTTGATAAATTGCCAGTTAAATTATCATCTTTTCATAAACAAGTCCTGCTCAGCTGGAAACCTATGTACAATATTTGAAACTCCCTGTCAATCCCAAGACAAAAGAAACACACTTTAAGATCTTGAATTATATTTATCCATCCAGTGAACTGCTTAGAAGAAGATTTAATATTGAACAAAATGTTTGTACTTTTTGTGAGAACGACATTGAAACTACAGAACATCTGTTTTACCAATGTGTGTACACAAAAACATTCTGGGACGATCTCTGGGACTGGCTGTCTTCAAAAATCCGGCTACAGGACACTTTGGAATGGGACAACATTGTATTTGTTTTCTTTCCTGATGCTTCTGAAAGTAAGATTGTGATAAATAACATTTTTCTGCTGGCAAAATATTTTATTCCCACATGTAAATGGCGCAAGATAAAGCCTATCTTCAAAGCCTTCAAAAGACAGATGCAAGACAACTATGTAAAGTCGTTAAAATATATGACACGTAAAAATGCTATATTCCTGATGCAAAAACTTGAAGAGTTACAATTGTTTGATGACCTCTACTGTGTATATATATCGCATGTATGTATGTGTGGGTGTAGGGGTGTGTTTGTGTAGTGATGTTGATTGTTTCTATTCAGTTCCTTTTAAACCGCACTTTGACTTTTTGTTTCGACTTATGTACACCCAAGGGGAGCGTAGACGCCGGCGGGCCCGAGCCAACAGCCGTAACAGTTGTTATACTTTTTTTCCTGCTTAGCATTGAGAGCTGTTGTACTGTGCTGGTTATATTGTAACTAGCACTGGCTAGCAGTCAGTGGCTTTGCGTCCCGGAGATAGAGGGCCTGCAAATGCCATATTTCATGCCCGAGGAGGCTCCAGCGTTCAAGAAAGGACATACGAGAAACATCAGTGGCTAGGTGGCTGTTCAAATAGGTCAGTAAACTTTATTGTTGTTTGAAACCTCTTGCGGCTTTTCTGCGATGTCATTTTTTTCCCTTCTCCGGGTTGAATTTACATCATGGTTACAAGCCAGTTCCAAATACTGTAAATTCCAACGAATTGGCAAATTGTGATTTTGTCAATTCATATACCACTGAACTGGTTACATTACAGTGTGCGTATCAACCTGCGTCAGTCCTGAATATTTCTGCTTTAATTTTATACCTACACAGCGGTATAAAATAATATTTAATATTGAAATTAAAGCAACTATATGGAGGATTTAAAATTTCACTTCGCTGCTGCCACCTGTGGCCGAAAACTGAAATTGCACGCTCGTGCACACTGCGCGCACTCGTACGTGCACGACCTCATTACTGAGACTCAGAGGCTGGACACTTCATGTCAAATTAACTATGTTTTCAAAGGTAAGAGAAGTTTTATAAAATTATACAAAGCTGGCCACTTCTGTCAATCATCAATTCACGGAATGAGACTCTCCCCACTAAACAATTGACGTCCACAGGACGTGCAGATCATATTGCATTCCAAAAAAGACGTGCAAATGACGTCAATTAATTGGACCTCATTCCGACATAAATATGCAGTTACATATTGTAGTCACCCCGCTCGACGGACGTGAACTTGATTCAAGTCATTATTAGTTTGTCGCCCCAAGGCTAGTGTCATTGTGCGGTAGCTAAAAGGTGGACCGTCATTTATGGAAATTGATGATTGACCAAAGTGTCTTCCCCTGCAATTATTCTTTGTGAAACTCTGTAGGTCAATAATATTTGACATGAGAAGGTGTACTGTAGTGGGTTGTGATGAGTTCACTACTAAATTCATACATGTATTTTATATGCTAAATTGTAATAATGAAGTTATACCTTCTCCAATAATCCAGTATGTCATTATTTTCTAAAACGCCAAACATTCAAGCTACTCTGTTTGTCTAATGTTGTTATGAGATTGCCTATCCATTTTCATACTTTCTCATGATTGACACGTAGCAGTAAGCACCAATTTACATTTGACTGAAAAAAAATGTTCACGATGGTTTAGTAATTTCATGTTGTTTGATTAGGCATATGTAAAAATTAGTGCATAACACTTCATATTTCGGATAGTAAACCTCTTACCATTTTGTGTGAAGTAAAACAAACTTCATGTGTCTATCAAGGCTACACTACAAATATTCAAAGTTTACTTATGCTGTATTACTATTTCTTCAAAATCCTAAATTTGAACACCTGAAATTTAATTCAAATTAATAGAGTCCATACCCACTTTCACTCTCCATAGGACAGTGTCGAGGACATCAATATTCAGTGATGACAGGAGCAGCACGAGCCATGAAGGGGATTCAGTCAGGGGGAGAGCAAGAGGGAGAGCAAGAGGGACAGCTACATTGAGGGGAGAGGGAAGAGGTAGAGGAAGGGGACGAGGCAGGGGTGGGAGATCTTTTAGCGAAGAGGACAGACAGAGGCTTGCTGAGCTTAGTGCTGCTAGAACTGCTGAGATTGTCATGTTTTGGTTTTGTGGGGGTGGGATTTTGTTTTCTTTTGGTGTTTTGGGTTGTTTGTCATGTGGTCCTTGTCTCTTCCCTTGTCCCGTTATGTCTAACCACGTCCACCTGAGTGTGTCTTCCCTTCCCAGTGTATCCACCAATCAGCTTCCCTTGCCACTTGTGCCTTGCCCAGCTGTGTCTAGTCATTGTCAATTAGCCTGTGTGTATTTAGTCACCTGTTTTCCGTTCAGTTCTTGTTGAGTTATTGTTTCTGTTGCTATTGCTGTTCCTGTCATGCCATGTTTCCTTGCATGCCATGCATGTCTTGTTTCCCTCCTGTTTTTGTTGTTTTAGTCACAGAGTACCTCGTTTGCCTTTTTGTTAATTAAACCCCTTTTTTTTTACTTGCATCCCTGCCTTGACCTGTTTTTGTTGCCCCCTGCATTTGGGTCCTGCCTCCAACACCCCCCCATCGTGACAGAGATACAGGTATGCAATATCATTACTGTTGTATTTTTTTCTTAAATTTTCTAACTAAGCTGAATGCAGACATCACAAAACATAAAAATGTGAAAAAAGAAAAAAATTGACGTTTTTTTATATGCAGGACACTGACTGTTTTTTGTTTTTTTTTGTGTTGTTGTTTTCAATACAATCAAATTGTGTGGTCCCAACACTTAGTGTCTACATTTTCAGGCAAAATTGCAACAACTAACAGTGGAGAAAACTTCTCAAGTCCTTCAAATGATTGTAAGTCGTCTGCCAGGTGTTTTTCTGGACATCATGGATTTCAGACAGGCAACAACATGACCAGCAACATCAAACCAGGGTCTACCAGCATGGTGTACTTGCCAGGACTGTAAATTGATGCCCACTGATGCTGAAAATAAATGCTGCAGACAAACTCCAATAAACTGCATTGCCAAAAGTGCACATATGGAGCTGTATTGTATGGATGAAGGCATCTTGCGCTTGGCACGAATGACATGGAATGATATCCTTGCACTGCATGACAGCCAAGACCCTGGAGTTGATAACAGGGAATATAGGTTTTCAGCGTACCGCCAATTCACCATTTGGCAACACGGCCGTCTGGGTACAGGGAATCGAGTAGTTATTCCAAGCTGCTGTGTCTGGAGGATTCGAGACCAATACCCTGACCATTTTGGGAACTATGTTGGATACAAAGAGGCACCCTTCAGAGGCAATTAAAAAAATGTATATATTTACACATACTTATTATGTAGAGTACAGTGCATACTTTATTGTTGACTGTAAATAACATGCTTGAGTTGAACCACTCGTCCTTTTCAGCTCCGTATCACGATGCTGAAAAAACATCCTGGAAAGACAGACAAGTCATTGGTATATCTTTCAAATTTTTAACTTTTTTATTTTTCCTATGACAAGCGCAGACATGAAAATATTAATTCCAAAATTCACATCAAATATATAAACTGATACAATGCTACGTGTTATCTGGCATACAAAGTACAGCATTATGGATAAATGTTAGGCCAACCTGTCCTCTGGGGACTTGAAACTGGGCCAATTCAGCTGTGGGTGGGGGCACAATCCCTGGGAGAAGACCGAGATGCCGGGGGTCATTTGGCCTCCGAGTCCTTATCCTTGGGAGTCCCCCTGTCGATAAGAGTCGAGTCTCCAATATTTTGGCCTGCAGCTGAGGGATGTAATTGTAGTCCTTTTTTGTCTTCACTGTGTAGACACTGTAGCGCTGTGACTTCTTGTTGTATAGCCTTTTTTGACTGAAACACAACACACTCAACCTAAATTGAAATTATACATACAGTACTATGAAAAAAAAAAATTTGCCCCCTTGCTGATGTGTGTTTGCACATTTATCACTCACCAAAATTATCGTTTCATAAAAACAATTGTAAAATCCCACTAAGACAACCAAGTATATATAATTCAGTTTCTAAACAATGATTTCATTTACCAGTGAGTAGAAATACAGACCTATCTGACCCAAATGTGTAATTACTCCATTGAACCTAGTAGTTAGTTGTGCCATATTTGGCTGCAATAACTGAAATCTAACATTTACAATACTTGGTGATTATTCTTTCACACCATTTTGGAGGAATTTTGGACCACTGTTCTTTGTTCAAATTTGAAAAGGGACAATTACACATAGGGTCAGATAGGTTTGTATTGCTCATTGGTAAATACAATCATGTAAGAACATGCACTTTTTATATATTATTTTGTTGTGTCACTAATATAAAAATTGGACCGATGAAATGAAACCTTTGCAAGTGATAAATGTTCAAAAAATAAAAATCAGTAAGGGGAGCAAATAATTTGACAGCAATGTATGCAACTTCCCACACACAAATTGATTAATTGCATAGTTACTCACGAAACTTTGCCTTTACTGTTAATGTGTACTGGCCGGCGATTGTGGTGGTTGTAGTCTAATGCTGCTAGAAGAGTGCAGGCTTCATAGACGGGCGGGGAGAAAGCAAACCGCTTACCAGCATACATTAGAATATGGTTTTGGAATGATTCCAGTTTGTGAGTTGTCCTGTGGAATAACATATTAGAATTTTTTACTATATGCCATTACACCAAACTTCATATCAACTAGGCAGTTGCGTAGTTGCTTAGAATATAATGTCACTTTTTTCCACAAATAGGAGCAACAAATAGCCCTAAAAAGAAAAGGTAGCCCTAAAAAAACATTCAAAAGCATCCTGCAGAGAGAAAATTCTAATTACTTTTGTTTTATCTTACCTAAATGTTATGAATTTCTCCAAATCCTTCAGCCACCTCCTAATAAGCACAATTTGGGACAGTGCTTGATGTGCAGGTGAACCTGGTAGAAGGGCTTCTTTCTGTAAGGTCAAATCATCTATGGGTCCATGAAGACATTTTCCAAGGGCCCATTCATGTTCTCCACATACATGGTGAGGTACACCTCGCCAGATACTCTAAAAGAAGGTGAACACTTTAGTGGACACTGTCACACACGTCTGCCTTGGAACTCCTTATGGAGCTCCATGAAGCACAGGATATCAAACATTTGAATAATATATCATAGGTGTTGGGCATAAATGTCAATTCACATATTGTTGAATATCGATCCCCTCTAGGGGTGTTAAAAAAAATCGATTCGGCAATATATCGCGATACGACAGCACGCAATTCTCGAATCGATTCAATCGGCAGCCGAATCGATTTTTTAACATCCTTTTTTGATGGAAAAATATTCAACAAAATGTCAAACCTTCACACCTTCAGCATGGAAGAATGTTATATTAATGGAACATTAAGCCTTAATATTTTGTTTCAATGCTGTTCAAACATGAAAAAGGTTACAACCCGTTTGTTAAATACAGTGGCTCACTGACTGAAGTTTCAGATCAATAAATAATTTCATTTTCATACAAATCTTACAGTGTGCATGTACAAGTTTACTGAATGGTATTTTCTAAATTTGAGTAAAAAGTCGCAACAATCGACTTGTAAATTCATATCGGGATTAATCGGTATCGAATCGAATCGTGACCTATGAATCGTGATACGGATCGAATCGTCAGGTACTCGGCAATTCACACCCCTAATCCCCTCCAACAAAAATCTATAGTAATGGTCAGTCAACATCAGTGGCTGTAATTTTTTAGAAATGTTTGACAAATCATAATTGTTGGAAATGGCTTGGTCTCTTACATGATGCAATGCTAATGGTTGAGCAAACTTGCCAATTTTAAAGTTTCCTGAAAAGCGATGAAGTTGGAGACACATGAATTCTGCCTGACACCAGTGATAGACAACTCAGAAAAAATAGTCAGGGAAAGCATGCACAACTATGGATTATAGTCATAAAAGCAAGACAAACTCAAAGTACATACAGTACAAAATGTAGTCTATATATTCAATTGCACCATACTAACCATGAACTCTTCCCGGTTGCTCGCTTTCTGACAACTAAACCAAAAGTGGTTGACCACATCCTTGATCCACACAATTAATTGCTTCTGGCAAGTCAACATTCCAGCCTAGGAACAGAATAAATGTTTAAAATATATATATATTTTTTCTCCACACCAGTATTGTAAAAAAAATAATAATAATAATAATATTTTTTTTTCTTACAGCATGTAGTCTTTTTGTGAGTTTTTTTGCTACATGCCACACACCCAAAGAATGAATTACACTTCTGTCCTTGTATCTCCCTCTCTCGAGATCTGGAGATAAAACAAACATGAAACAAAAAAGTAAGTCTAAATTCAAATGTACTTATACAAATGAGCAATTTATTCTTACGCATCAGGGAAGCAATCTGCACATGAGCATCTGTTACTATTTCCTTTATGTCAAGCTCAGTCATTAGACTATCAATTGGTTTTTATAAATGCCAGCTTCTCCATGGTGATACTCTTGCGATCAGCCTGCCTCTTGTCCAAAGTCACAACACTGATAATATCCATAGTGTCTTGCTCCATTGTTGTGTATGTGCAATACTGTGCGGAGTGGCCTTTAGAAAGAAAAAAGAAAAAAAGAAAAATCAAAAGCATGATTAAATGCAGCTTTTTTTCTGGGGACAACAACATACTTTCAAGTGAGACAAGACATGGAGGTTGACAAGAGTACAGTCGGGCCACTATTTTTGTTGTTTTTTTTTACTTACCAGGGGAATCCATTCTTCCATCAGCTGTAAGATAAAAATATATATTGATATAATTATTATTACCAAAACCTTTCCTGTGGCTGTTTAGTCAAATAGATACTTACCAAGGGCAACAACACTCTCTTTAGGACGCAAACGCTCAATAACTTCAGTCCTCTTCTGTTCCCAGAACTCCTTTACAGCATCTACACAATAGGCATCTTGTATAGCGTAGAAGGTGCTATGTGACACCATTCCCATATGTGACGGGCCACTTCTGTATGTGGCAAATGCAGCCCCACGTCACTGTTGCTTCAAGCACCTCAGACACTCAGGTGGATAGTTGTAGTTGATGTTTCTTTTAATGTCAGATCACTGCAACACAGTGTGACAATGCAAGGCAGTGGTGAATCGCTGGGTCTCGGGCAAGCGGAATCACGCCAAGACTCCTCGTAGCTCTCATTTTACATAAACAAAGTTACTCTATTATCAAATAAAACAACAGTTGCACATTTCTAACAAAGTGATAATATAGTTTTAACATTTCTTCTTAATAAACAACAAAATTCACATAGAATTACAATCCAACAGAAAAAGAGCACATTCACTCTCATTTTCGGAGTGTCCCTGAACGCATCACAAGCAACGTAAAATGCGTCACGGCAAAATACAAAAATAATGGTGGCCACGCTGAGTTGTGAGCTCGAGCCATTAATACAGGGGTTGCGAGATCCGGTCCTCGAGGGCCGCAGTCTTGCAGGTTTTGGATATTTCCCTTCTTCAACACAGCTGATTCATGATCAGCTCATCAGCAAGCTCTGCAGAAACCTGATAACGAGCCTGTTAATTGGAATCTGCTGCACTTTGAGTAGGGAAATCTATAAAACCTGCAGGACTCCGGCCCTCGAGGACCGCAGTTTGCCACCCCTGCATTAATACAATCAAGGAAAACAAAACAGCACCATGAACAATAAAACAGCAAAAAGAAAAACATTTACCTGCAACACAGTGTGACAAAGCAAGGCAGTGGTGAATCGCTGGGTCTCGGGCAAACGGAATCTGTACAGCAAACGACCGTTGGGACGTTACATCAACCGCCAAAAGTTTGGACGACAAAACGCTACTTTTAGAATCAACAGAAAAAGCTATGTGGGTTCACAACAATCAAAGACAACCAGGTGAGCACACCACACAGTATCATAAGTACAATAAATCAAAATTAATACAGTATAATTATTAATTAATCCGGACGACCACGAGATGCGACTCACCACGCCAAGACTCCTCGTAGCTCTGAGCAAACGCTACGGGGCCGCCCTCCAAGTCCCACTGCGTGCCGTTGCGTCACTTCCGCCATAATTTAATACTAAATATATCACTCCGTTACACATATTCAAGAATTGGAAGAGGAGGGCTGTAATGTAATAGGGTTGTGAACCTTACAGGCTTCTGTAGACGAGACGTAAAGTGTGTTGGTGTCGTGAAGATGCACGGACGGGAGTCGCCATGTTTGCTAATAAAAGCATGTTCAAAGGAACACACAGTCGTCAAGCCTCATTAATATAACATGGTGTCAGAAGTTAAAGTGGAGGAAGAGTGACGTTATGGCGCAGTTTCAACCTCCACCGAGTCTGTGTCTGCAAGGCAATCTTGCCGAGAATTGGCGGATCCAGCGTTTTGAGCTCTTCTGCACAGCCAGCGGCATCGAGGAGAAGTCGGAAAAGGTGCAGTGCGCTACGTTTCTTCACGTCGCGGGAGAGGAAGCCATTAAAGTATGTAATACTTTCACTTTTGGAGAGGACGAGAAGGACAAAATAAATGTGCCAAAGGTGAAGTTTCAGGACTATTGTGAGCCCCGGAAAAACTTACCATACATACGCCACATGTTCTTCACAAGAGCACAAAAGCAGTCGGAGTCAATTGATTCGTATGTAACGGATTTAAAAAACAAGGCCAAGGACTGTGAATTTGGACTGTTACATGACTCCCTCGTACGCGACAGAATAGTTTGTGGCATTACAAACGACCAAGTGAGAGGCAGACTGTTAAGAGAAGCAGATCTTTCACTCGATAAAGCCATCGATATCTGCCGTGCAAGTGAGATAACTACCAGCCAAGTTAAAGCACTGACAGAGGAAGTTGAAATAAACAAAATACAAACTGTCAAACCGAAGGTTAAAAAGAAGGCCCAAATGGAGCAACGCGAGACAGAATGCAACAGATGTGGATACAAACATGGTGCAAATACATGTCCCGCTTTTGGCCAAACATGCAACCTGTGCAATAAGAAAAATCACTTTGCTAAAGTGTGTAGATCACAGACTAAACCAGGTAGACGAAAGAAAGTTCATGTGGTTGAACAACATGAAGAAGAGGAAGACATGTTATATATAGTAACACTACAGCAAATGTCAAAAAGTGATTTATTGCCCCTAGTCCTTTGAAGTAATGATTTATTGCCCCTAGTCCTTTGAAGTAAGCCCCGCCCCCTTCCGGCATCTTAGCCCCCCCCCCCCCCCCATAAACAGTCCTTTGAAGTAAGCCCCGCCCCCTTGACACCTTCTTAACCAATCAGAGACCGGAAGACGGCTTCTGTCAAAAAGTGATTTATTGCCCCTAGTCCTTTGAAGTAAGCCCCGCCCCCTTCCGGCACCTCAACCAATCAGAAGCCGTTATTTTGAATTAAGCCCCTACCCACTTGACACCTTCTTAACCAATCAGAGACCGGAAGACGGCTTCTGTCAAAAATGATTGATGACATTCTGCACCCCCCTCCCCACCCCCTCATCGTCTTAACCAATCAGAGGTTGGAAGCCACCCCCCTCATCGTCCTAGCCAATCAGAGGCCGGAAGACGGCTTCTGTCAAAATTTGATTGATGACATTCTGTTTCCCACAACATCAAAGACATGTTTTCCGGTCCCCCCACCCCCATTAACAAACATAGGGTTCCGGTCACCCCACCCCCATTAACAAACATAGGGTTCCGGTCACCCCCCAAACAGTAGCTTTATTGTTTTCCGGTCCCCCCACCCCTTTAACAAACAATTGATTCCGGTCACCCACCCCACCGACTGTCTACGTACTTCCTTTGAACCCCCAAACAGTAGCTTTTGTTGTCCAGGTGATAATAAACTTTTTTTTATCTTACAGGAAGGATCCTACCAGCTTTTGAAGTATTATGGGGAAAACGAGCCCTTGTATTCATGAAATTTTTCACACGAATACTGATAAAATGTACCAAACGGTGGGAAACGACCAATCTTCACACCCCGGATGGGCCTGTGTGAATGTAAATTAGTACGAGGCTCACTTAATCTAGTTAAAGTAAATATTAAAAAAATGTTATCCATTTGTTTTATGTTTTTTAAATAAATAAAAGAGACTTACCGATGTTTCAGAATTCGCAGTCGTGTCTCATTCAATGGGGTTTTTCTTTTTTAAAAAAAAATAAAAATTGTGACTAGGAGCTAGTGAGTTGCGACCCCCTCACGCCGCGGTAAACGGCGACATCTATTGGGCAAAGGATGTTACTACATATGGTTATTGAGTGAGCGACACAAGGAGGAGCTACACATTCCTCTTAACCGTATAATCTACGTTTTCAGTGTAACACGCCATCAGTTCAACCCTTACCTTGGATTTACCAAGAAGTTTGTCTTTTGGGGTCTCTGAAAAATCGGCAATCAAGATGGTGAAAGGTAATGATCTTTTTATTATTATTTTTATCGGTTTATTTGTATAGAAGATATAAAACTATTTCGCTATTATTTTTCATATCTTACAGATACTGTTACAACAACCGCTCAAGTGTACGATGCTCGTGAGTTTACTAAATTTTAATTATTAGTATTATTCTTCTTAATTTAATATAGGAAATTGTTTTATAAGGTCCTCAGCAGTTCGACTTTAGCGACGACGATTTTACAAAGGAGGATTACGGTAAGAATCTGTGTTTAGTCTAAAATTGTAGTATATTGAATTTTAATGTATATTTTGTTTTTATTTTCTAGATTCTATCAAAGCAAAGGAGTTTTCAGTTCTGCACAAAGAGTTACATTCGCTTCCTTTACTCTGGAGAAATCCAACGGGAGAGGTCAGTGTTTTGGCTGACGAGGATTCGAGGCCGGTCGCTAACGGAAGAGGCGAAGAAGAACCGGGGGCTGTTTCCGACGACGCCCGGAGCGCTAACGTGCTGGAAGCGGCTCCTATTCCCCTCGTTTCAGGCCGTGCCAGGATAAATATTAGCAAATACGTGACAACGAGTGGTGAGCGATTGATATTTATTATTAAAGAGAATTATATAATAAGATAAAACGCCTTCGTTTATTGTTATAGTAGAAATATGAAACGACGTAATGTTTTGAAATACTACATTACCCATAATGCCTGATCCGGCCCGCGAGATGGTTTTGTAAAGTTAAAAAAAAAAAAAAAAAAGACTGTCGGCCCAATTAATCAGCCGGCCACAATCAAAGCTTATAAATTCATAATTACACAAGTAAGTCTCAGTTGAGCAATGCATCTTGTACATGGAATTGCTCTGAATGTCGTTATTTTAAACACAATTTAAAGTTAGTTTGTTTAAAAAATAAAAACATGAATCAAACACAAACATGCTGAATAAGACACATTCAACTACACATATGACAAGGATTAACGTCCTTATAACTTCATTAACGGCACCCGGCACACAATCAGTGAACATTATACAGGTTTATGCAAAAAAAAATTTAGGACAATATTTGTACAGATGCGCCCCACAATTTAGGGCTGGCCCACAAATACCGAAAATCTGCATGTAATTGACGGCAATGTTTTACAAATTATTTTACAATTTTACCGATCCGGCCCAATTGCGAATATATTTTCCTCCATGTGGCCCCTGAGCTAATATGAGTTTGACACCCCTGCCATAGATGTATTTGTGCATGAAGAAGGGTGTGTACACTTTTATTTTAATTTTAATTAGAGTGAGGCGTGAAATTAATCGGTTGATGTTTTGTGCATTGTATTTGATAGCAATGTAATAAAGAAATCTCGGTAGGATGAACACAATAAAGTTGGTATAATTTTGTCTACAAAAGTAAACTAGGGTATTAAAATGTTGATATTGAATGTAAAACCTAAAAATTTGATTCAAAGGTATTCAATTTGTAAATTATACATTTTGAATGACGGAACAATGTATGACATTAGAGTAGCGAAAATTTGTTTACTTTTTTTTTTGTTTTTTTTTGTGTGTGTTTAAAAAAGATAATAATTGTACTAGTTTAAAAAATACTGATTTCTGGAGAGAATATGTAATCACAAACTCAGGCAGGAACTGCATGCGGACATTATTGGTCAGACGTCTGACAGCGTGTGTGCATGTTTTTTTTGTTTTTTTCCCTGTGTTTTTTCCCATTAGTAAAACAGACTGTTATATCTGATGCTTTAGTCTGAAGTATACTTTGTATTACGATACATGCGATTCTATACCTTCTATTTAAAACTAAGAAAATTGAAAGTATGAAACTTTGAGTTTCTTGATACCTTAATAGATTTATACTCTACTTAACCCTTAATCTTTAATTTTAAAGCCGATCTTTGCAACAATTTAACCAAAATCAGCTTCTTATCAGTAGATTAACACCTTAGTCTCTTACAAAGGGTATTCCTGTAAGCCCTTGGCTAATAGTTTTTTTTTAGAAAGGATCCACGGCTTGAATTTATGACACCATAGATGCAATATGTATATGAGGGAGGATGTGTACACTTTTATTTTAGGGCTGTAGCAATTCAAATTGGAATTTTACACATTTACCAGATTTAAAGACACACTTAGATGTTATCCTAAATGTTATAAGCGATTCTCTTTACAACAATTTAACCAAAATCATCTTCTTATCAGTAGATTAACACCTTTGTCTCTTACAAAGGATATTCCTATAAGCCCTTGGCTAATAGTTTTTTTAGAAAGGATCCACGGTTTGAATTTATGACACCATAGATGCAATATGTATATGAAGAAGGATGTCTACACTTTTATTTTAGGGCTGTAGCATTTCAAATTGGAATTTTCCACATTTACCAGATTTAAAGACACACTTAGATGTTATCCTAAATGTGATTCACTGTGCAAAATAATAATACTAATGACACTAAATCACGGCAAGGCGTTGCTCACGTTCTAGTTGTAAACCTGCTTTGGGGATATACATTTTCTACAAATGTACCACTGAGAATATTTACGAGCTTGTAAATAAAATACTAAAGGGGTACCAACATGAAAAATTAAATTTTTGGAGGTTTTAGCTGTGTTAAAATGCTCTTACCTCGCCAAATACATGACCGAATTGGAGTTTTCCTCCATTTCCCCCCTCTCTGAGAAATTCTGTTCCACAAAACACCAGCCCCACCCATCCTGAGAAAAAAAGCTGTAGGCGGCCTTTGACGCCATAAGGTTACCCTCTCTCACGTTTTTGGTGTACGTCTAGCTATGTATTTTATGTTTTCGAGCTGTTGTATATAAGATTGTGTTGTACATAAGAATTTTACCCCCTCTTACGTTTTTGATGCGTTATAAAACTAATAAATGCGCTGATTTTTTTTTTTTAAAAGGATTAGACTTAGAGAAGGTGTTGGTGGCACTCTCATGAATAAAACGCGCAAGTTGTTTTAGCCCCTCTGCAGATGCGTACACGTATAAAATGTTATTTTTCTGTTTCTAGTTTTGTTACCGCTAGTGCTATAATTTGTGTCTATACGATTTTTATCGGATGTCTCTATGTATTTTTGTTGTTGTTTAAGTTTATAAGGTTTGTATATACGAATGCGCTGTGTGGAAACGGGTTTTAATATCTATCGTTTTTGTAATATTTAAAAAACTAATAAATATACTGTTTTTTTTTGTTTTTCTTAAACTGATTTATGAAAAGGACTTGTAATCGCAAACTCTTTTTTTTAAAAGCAGTAACTGATTTAGGAGGTGGAGGGGCAACGTATTATGGGGATCATACTTTTTGAAATCTTTAAACTGTCGTTTGTAAGAGTCTTCTATCTTGATGTTAGCCTTTTTATCTGAATATGTATGAATGAAATATCTTCTAATTATTAGCTCGGATTCTTTCAATGGATAGCCCTGTAACCCTTAGGTTAGTAGTTTTTTTAGAAAGTATCTGGGTATGAAATATGTTATGTTAGGAATATGCCGTGTACGTGAAGAAGGTACGTCTGGCTATGTATTTTATGTTTTTGAGCTGTTGTATATAAGATTGCGTTGTACATAAGAATTTTATCCCCTCTTACGTTTTTGATGTGTTATAAAACTAATAAATGTACTGATTTTTTTTTTTTTTTAAAAAGGATCGGGCTTAGAGAAGGTGTTGGTGGCACTCTCATGAGCAGAGTGCGCAAGTTGTTTTACCCCCTCTGCAGATGCGTACACGTATAAAATGCTATTTTTCTGTTTCTAGATTTGTTACCGCTAGTGCTATAATTTGTGTCTATACGATTGTATCGGATGTCTCTATGTATTTTTGTTGTAGTTTAAGTTTATGAGGTTTGTATATACGAAAGCGCTGCGCGGAAATGGGTTTTATCCTCTTATCGTTTTTGTAATATTTAAAAAAACTAATAAATATACTGTTTGTTTTTTTTTGTTTTACTTAAACTGATTTATGAAAAGGACTTGTAATCGTAAACTTTTTTTTTTTTTTAAAAGCAGTAACTGATTTAGGAGGTGGAGGGTGAGGCTGGTCCAAAGTGTGCATGTGTGCTTGCGTGTGTAAGGTGTCAGTGTTTACGCCTAGGGGGCTATAAAACAGTCTTTGAAAGTGATTGTCATACGATGCTTCGATCTGAAGTATACTACTTTGTAGTCGCGTATAAATAATTTTATACATTCTTTTTAAAAAGAGAGAAATGTAGGTACGAATGTTCGAGCCTGTTAAAATGCAGCGAACTTTATACTTGATTTAGAAATTATTCTTTAATTTACTAGGGCAATGTATTGTGGGGGTCATACTTTTTGAAATCTCTAAGCTGGTGTTTGTAAGAGTCTTCTATCTTGATGTTAACCTTTTTATTTGATGATGTATGAATGAAATATCTTCTAATTATTACCATGGCTTCTATCAATGGATACCCTTGTAAGGCTTAGGATTGTAGTTTTTTAGAAAGTATTCGGGTATGAAATATGTCATGTTCGGGACATGGTGCGTACGCGAAGAAGGCTGATGTAGTTTTATTTTTGTTTTGTTTACGATTTAGTTTTTTTTTAGGGGGATGTAGGCATCGTTTTAAGGTGCCAGGTGTATTTTGTGTAAATAATATATGGATACTTACTTTTTATTTTTGTTACCGATAGTGCTTTGTTTCGTGAAACCCTTATGTTTTGTTTTGTTTCTTGTTTTTTTTTTAACTTACCCTTCGATGATAAATAAAACGTCTTTAGACTTATCGCTAGCGAAGATGTAGCACGTTTAACATTCTAAATAGTTTTATCGCTGCACGACGTATTCGAACTAAGAGATCCCAAGTCTTTGTGAGTTTTTTTTTCTCTTTTAAATACTTAGAAATTCCCATTGTTAAATTAGCCTATAAGATATTATTGAATATGATAGGCTGTAAGATTAGCTATACTAAATCACCCCTGGATTTAAAACACAAAACTATGAGATTTAATCAGAGCGTAACAATCTACCGCGACGATCTTTTTTAATCTTAAAACCGCTCTTTGCAGCATTTTACCTAAATATATAGTGAACAAACGTGTATCTTGTATGACTAAGAGACATTTAACTTTTGATTGAACGATTTATTTCTTCCTTACAAATCGCGCTTACTTTCCAATGATACGCGTAGGTAAACAATTTTTTACAAGTATGATTGTGAAATAACAGCTACTAAATTACTTAATTTGAATGAATAATATTATTTAAGACGTCTACCCATCTAACGCTTTAAAAATAGCGACATAATTCAGATAAAAATATTATTCGTACTATATTGTTTTTTTTGTTGTTTTTTTTACAATAGTTTCAGAGTTCTCACAATAGATGTTCGATGATACTATTTTATGTTTTTCTTACCGGTATGATTAACTTCTATTACATTTATGACTTTTCGCTATTATCTTTACATCGTTTTAAGGTGGCCGGTGTATTTTGTACAAATAATATATGGATACTTATTGATTTTTGATCAATTTTTACTCGTATATTTACCTACTTTTGCTTTTAGGCGTATGTTAGTTAGTTAGTTACTTGTATATGAGTGCGTATTCTAACTTTCCCATTCACTTCTTGGTTCCATTCCATCACCCCTGTGAGACCGGACTCGTCTACTTAATATCACTAAAGTCTGTTCAAAAATCATTGGACACCCTGACAGAGCCTCATATTCCTTTTGTGACCGAATCCTGCTCGATCCGTTTCACTCACTTCATCGAATGTTTGAGTGGCTTCCATCATCTCAGCAGGCTGAGACGCCCACTCTGACGAACACAGCGGCGGAGGAGGAGGAGGACTACATTTGTCCCCAGAACACTAAAATCTCTTGAACAGTGACCCCCCTCCCGGGCCAAATTGCGACAGACTGACTGACTGACACGTAGCACTTTAGTGTGAAGCACGGAGCACTTTCTTTTGTTTTTTTTTATTGTTATTTATTATTTTTCGTATTTGTTTTTTTTAATGTTCATTGATTTCATGTTTTGTTTTTTTTTAACTTCCCCTCGAGGACAAATAAAAGCGTTTTTGAATTGAATATTTAATTACTTGTGGTATTTTATTCATTTTTAAGTTATTTTTTTGTTTGTTTTTTTATAAAGTCAAATTATTACCTTTATGAAACTTTTTAGTTCTCCTTACGCTTTACTATGAAATGTTTCAAAATACTCGGTCCCTCCAAAACAAAGTAAAACAAAACGTGTTTACACATTTTTATTTTAAAAATTCTAGGCGTAACTTTGCCGAGTATTAATTTAAAAATTCTAGGCGTAACTTTGCCGAGTATTAATCGCCCGCTTGTATTTTTATTGAATGCGTACGTATACCGTTAAAATTTGTAATTAATATTTAACTACTCGATTCCCGTATTGACTAATTATTCGTGAGGCTAACGTTTTATAATTTAAAGTTATTCCGAGAGTTTACTCTTTAGCGACGTCTTTACACGCTTTAAACGTCGGCTTATACCCCTTGTGTCTTTACTGACGAATATTATCGTTAAATGTTTTATCCCGGATTAAAACAGGGGGGACTTATTCAAAGATGTTTTATTTTACGGTAAATGTTTTTATATTAGTCGCATATTGATTTTAATGTGCGAAGGAATCAAGGAGACTCTCTGACTTGCATTTTTTAAAAATCTGTTGTTTTAGCGCCACCAACCTTTTTTTTTTGGTAAAAACCACGCCCCTGTGGGGGGTCTCGTGCTAATAAAGACCGCTCCCCCTAACATTGCGAACGTTTGATAATCTTTGAGGAGATTCACTAGTGCCACCACCTCCGGGGGATCGAGTTAGAACGATCTGGACATCCCCACGACTCTCCAGAAGTATGCAGATTTTCACGTTTTGTTTTACTTTGTTTTGGAGGGACCGAGTATTTTGAAACATTTCATAGTAAAGCGTAAGGAGAACTAAAAAGTTTCATAAAGGTAATAATTTGACTTTATAAAAAAACAAACAAAAAAATAACTTAAAAATGAATAAAATACCACAAGTAATTAAATATTCAATTCAAAAACGCTTTTATTTGTCCTCGAGGGGAAGTTAAAAAAAAACAAAACATGAAATCAATGAACATTAAAAAAAACAAATACGAAAAATAATAAATAACAATAAAAAAAAACAAAAGAAAGTGCTCCGTGCTTCACACTAAAGTGCTACGTGTCAGTCAGTCAGTCTGTCGCAATTTGGCCCGGGAGGGGGGTCACTGTTCAAGAGATTTTAGTGTTCTGGGGACAAATGTAGTCCTCCTCCTCCTCCGCCGCTGTGTTCGTCAGAGTGGGCGTCTCAGCCTGCTGAGATGATGGAAGCCACTCAAACATTCGATGAAGTGAGTGAAACGGATCGAGCAGGATTCGGTCACAAAAGGAATATGAGGCTCTGTCAGGGTGTCCAATGATTTTTGAACAGACTTTAGTGATATTAAGTAGACGAGTCCGGTCTCACAGGGGTGATGGAATGGAACCAAGAAGTGAATGGGAAAGTTAGAATACGCACTCATATACAAGTAACTAACTAACTAACATACGCCTAAAAGCAAAAGTAGGTAAATATACGAGTAAAAATTGATCAAAAATCAATAAGTATCCATATATTATTTGTACAAAATACACCGGCCACCTTAAAACGATGTAAAGATAATAGCGAAAAGTCATAAATGTAATAGAAGTTAATCATACCGGTAAGAAAAACATAAAATAGTATCATCGAACATCTATTGTGAGAACTCTGAAACTATTGTAAAAAAAACAACAAAAAAAACAATATAGTACGAATAATATTTTTATCTGAATTATGTCGCTATTTTTAAAGCGTTAGATGGGTAGACGTCTTAAATAATATTATTCATTCAAATTAAGTAATTTAGTAGCTGTTATTTCACAATCATACTTGTAAAAAATTGTTTACCTACGCGTATCATTGGAAAGTAAGCGCGATTTGTAAGGAAGAAATAAATCGTTCAATCAAAAGTTAAATGTCTCTTAGTCATACAAGATACACGTTTGTTCACTATATATTTAGGTAAAATGCTGCAAAGAGCGGTTTTAAGATTAAAAAAGATCGTCGCGGTAGATTGTTACGCTCTGATTAAATCTCATAGTTTTGTGTTTTAAATCCAGGGGTGATTTAGTATAGCTAATCTTACAGCCTATCATATTCAATAATATCTTATAGGCTAATTTAACAATGGGAATTTCTAAGTATTTAAAAGAGAAAAAAAAACTCACAAAGACTTGGGATCTCTTAGTTCGAATACGTCGTGCAGCGATAAAACTATTTAGAATGTTAAACGTGCTACATCTTCGCTAGCGATAAGTCTAAAGACGTTTTATTTATCATCGAAGGGTAAGTTAAAAAAAAAAACAAGAAACAAAACAAAACATAAGGGTTTCACGAAACAAAGCACTATCGGTAACAAAAATAAAAAGTAAGTATCCATATATTATTTACACAAAATACACCTGGCACCTTAAAACGATGCCTACATCCCCCTAAAAAAAAACTAAATCGTAAACAAAACAAAAATAAAACTACATCAGCCTTCTTCGCGTACGCACCATGTCCCGAACATGACATATTTCATACCCGAATACTTTCTAAAAAACTACAATCCTAAGCCTTACAAGGGTATCCATTGATAGAAGCCATGGTAATAATTAGAAGATATTTCATTCATACATCATCAAATAAAAAGGTTAACATCAAGATAGAAGACTCTTACAAACACCAGCTTAGAGATTTCAAAAAGTATGACCCCCACAATACATTGCCCTAGTAAATTAAAGAATAATTTCTAAATCAAGTATAAAGTTCGCTGCATTTTAACAGGCTCGAACATTCGTACCTACATTTCTCTCTTTTTAAAAAGAATGTATAAAATTATTTATACGCGACTACAAAGTAGTATACTTCAGATCGAAGCATCGTATGACAATCACTTTCAAAGACTGTTTTATAGCCCCCTAGGCGTAAACACTGACACCTTACACACGCAAGCACACATGCACACTTTGGACCAGCCTCACCCTCCACCTCCTAAATCAGTTACTGCTTTTAAAAAAAAAAAAAAGTTTACGATTACAAGTCCTTTTCATAAATCAGTTTAAGTAAAACAAAAAAAAACAAACAGTATATTTATTAGTTTTTTTAAATATTACAAAAACGATAAGAGGATAAAACCCATTTCCGCGCAGCGCTTTCGTATATACAAACCTCATAAACTTAAACTACAACAAAAATACATAGAGACATCCGATACAATCGTATAGACACAAATTATAGCACTAGCGGTAACAAATCTAGAAACAGAAAAATAGCATTTTATACGTGTACGCATCTGCAGAGGGGGTAAAACAACTTGCGCACTCTGCTCATGAGAGTGCCACCAACACCTTCTCTAAGCCCGATCCTTTTTAAAAAAAAAAAAAAATCAGTACATTTATTAGTTTTATAACACATCAAAAACGTAAGAGGGGATAAAATTCTTATGTACAACGCAATCTTATATACAACAGCTCAAAAACATAAAATACATAGCCAGACGTACCTTCTTCACGTACACGCCATATTCCTAACATAACATATTTCATACCCAGATACTTTCTAAAAAAAACTACTAACCTAAGGGTTACAGGGCTATCCATTGAAAGAATCCGAGCTAATAATTAGAAGATATTTCATTCATACATATTCAGATAAAAAGGCTAACATCAAGATAGAAGACTCTTACAAACGACAGTTTAAAGATTTCAAAAAGTATGATCCCCATAATACGTTGCCCCTCCACCTCCTAAATCAGTTACTGCTTTTAAAAAAAAGAGTTTGCGATTACAAGTCCTTTTCATAAATCAGTTTAAGAAAAACAAAAAAAAACAGTATATTTATTAGTTTTTTAAATATTACAAAAACGATAGATATTAAAACCCGTTTCCACACAGCGCATTCGTATATACAAACCTTATAAACTTAAACAACAACAAAAATACATAGAGACATCCGATAAAAATCGTATAGACACAAATTATAGCACTAGCGGTAACAAAACTAGAAACAGAAAAATAACATTTTATACGTGTACGCATCTGCAGAGGGGCTAAAACAACTTGCGCGTTTTATTCATGAGAGTGCCACCAACACCTTCTCTAAGTCTAATCCTTTAAAAAAAAAAAAAAAATCAGCGCATTTATTAGTTTTATAACGCATCAAAAACGTAAGAGGGGGTAAAATTCTTATGTACAACACAATCTTATATACAACAGCTCGAAAACATAAAATACATAGCTAGACGTACACCAAAAACGTGAGAGAGGGTAACCTTATGGCGTCAAAGGCCGCCTACAGCTTTTTTTCTCAGGATGGGTGGGGCTGGTGTTTTGTGGAACAGAATTTCTCAGAGAGGGGGGAAATGGAGGAAAACTCCAATTCGGTCATGTATTTGGCGAGGTAAGAGCATTTTAACACAGCTAAAACCTCCAAAAATTTAATTTTTCATGTTGGTACCCCTTTAGTATTTTATTTACAAGCTCGTAAATATTCTCAGTGGTACATTTGTAGAAAATGTATATCCCCAAAGCAGGTTTACAACTAGAACGTGAGCAACGCCTTGCCGTGATTTAGTGTCATTAGTATTATTATTTTGCACAGTGAATCACATTTAGGATAACATCTAAGTGTGTCTTTAAATCTGGTAAATGTGGAAAATTCCAATTTGAAATGCTACAGCCCTAAAATAAAAGTGTAGACATCCTTCTTCATATACATATTGCATCTATGGTGTCATAAATTCAAACCGTGGATCCTTTCTAAAAAAACTATTAGCCAAGGGCTTATAGGAATATCCTTTGTAAGAGACAAAGGTGTTAATCTACTGATAAGAAGATGATTTTGGTTAAATTGTTGTAAAGAGAATCGCTTATAACATTTAGGATAACATCTAAGTGTGTCTTTAAATCTGGTAAATGTGTAAAATTCCAATTTGAATTGCTACAGCCCTAAAATAAAAGTGTACACATCCTCCCTCATATGCATATTGCATCTATGGTGTCATAAATTCAAGCCGTGGATCCTTTCTAAAAAAAAAACTATTAGCCAAGGGCTTACAGGAATACCCTTTGTAAGAGACTAAGGTGTTAATCTACTGATAAGAAGCTGATTTTGGTTAAATTGTTGCAAAGATCGGCTTTAAAATTAAAGATTAAGGGTTAAGTAGAGTATAAATCTATTAAGGTATCAAGAAACTCAAAGTTTCATACTTTCAATTTTCTTAGTTTTAAATAGAAGGTATAGAATCGCATGTATCGTAATACAAAGTATACTTCAGACTAAAGCATCAGATATAACAGTCTGTTTTACTAATGGGAAAAAACACAGGGAAAAAAACAAAAAAAACATGCACACACGCTGTCAGACGTCTGACCAATAATGTCCGCATGCAGTTCCTGCCTGAGTTTGTGATTACATATTCTCTCCAGAAATCAGTATTTTTTAAACTAGTACAATTATTATCTTTTTTAAACACACACAAAAAAAAAAAAAAAAAAGTAAACAAATTTTCGCTACTCTAATGTCATACATTGTTCCGTCATTCAAAATGTATAATTTACAAATTGAATACCTTTGAATCAAATTTTTAGGTTTTACATTCAATATCAACATTTTAATACCCTAGTTTACTTTTGTAGACAAAATTATACCAACTTTATTGTGTTCATCCTACCGAGATTTCTTTATTACATTGCTATCAAATACAATGCACAAAACATCAACCGATTAATTTCACGCCTCACTCTAATTAAAATTAAAATAAAAGTGTACACACCCTTCTTCATGCACAAATACATCTATGGCAGGGGTGTCAAACTCATATTAGCTCAGGGGCCACATGGAGGAAAATATATTCGCAATTGGGCCGGATCGGTAAAATTGTAAAATAATTTGTAAAACATTGCCGTCAATTACATGCAGATTTTCGGTATTTGTGGGCCAGCCCTAAATTGTGGGGCGCATCTGTACAAATATTGTCCTAAATTTTTTTTTGCATAAACCTGTATAATGTTCACTGATTGTGTGCCGGGTGCCGTTAATGAAGTTATAAGGACGTTAATCCTTGTCATATGTGTAGTTGAATGTGTCTTATTCAGCATGTTTGTGTTTGATTCATGTTTTTATTTTTTAAACAAACTAACTTTAAATTGTGTTTAAAATAACGACATTCAGAGCAATTCCATGTACAAGATGCATTGCTCAACTGAGACTTACTTGTGTAATTATGAATTTATAAGCTTTGATTGTGGCCGGCTGATTAATTGGGCCGACAGTCTTTTTTTTTTTTTTTTTTAACTTTACAAAACCATCTCGCGGGCCGGATCAGGCATTATGGGTAATGTAGTATTTCAAAACATTACGTCGTTTCATATTTCTACTATAACAATAAACGAAGGCGTTTTATCTTATTATATAAATCTCTTTAATAATAAATATCAATCGCTCACCACTCGTTGTCACGTATTTGCTAATATTTATCCTGGCACGGCCTGAAACGAGGGGAATAGGAGCCGCTTCCAGCACGTTAGCGCTCCGGGCGTCGTCGGAAACAGCCCCCGGTTCTTCTTCGCCTCTTCCGTTAGCGACCGGCCTCGAATCCTCGTCAGCCAAAACACTGACCTCTCCCGTTGGATTTCTCCAGAGTAAAGGAAGCGAATGTAACTCTTTGTGCAGAACTGAAAACTCCTTTGCTTTGATAGAATCTAGAAAATAAAAACAAAATATACATTAAAATTCAATATACTACAATTTTAGACTAAACACAGATTCTTACCGTAATCCTCCTTTGTAAAATCGTCGTCGCTAAAGTCGAACTGCTGAGGACCTTATAAAACAATTTCCTATATTAAATTAAGAAGAATAATACGAATAATTAAAATTTAGTAAACTCACGAGCATCGTACACTTGAGCGGTTGTTGTAACAGTATCTGTAAGATATGAAAAATAATAGCGAAATAGTTTTATATCTTCTATACAAATAAACCGATAAAAATAATAATAAAAAGATCATTACCTTTCACCATCTTGATTGCCGATTTTTCAGAGACCCCAAAAGACAAACTTCTTGGTAAATCCAAGGTAAGGGTTGAACTGATGGCGTGTTACACTGAAAACGTAGATTATACGGTTAAGAGGAATGTGTAGCTCCTCCTTGTGTCGCTCACTCAATAACCATATGTAGTAACATCCTTTGCCCAATAGATGTCGCCGTTTACCGCGGCGTGAGGGGGTCGCAACTCACTAGCTCCTAGTCACAATTTTTTTTATTTTTTAAAAAAGAAAAACCCCATTGAATGAGACACGACTGCGAATTCTGAAACATCGGTAAGTCTCTTTTATTTATTTAAAAAACATAAAACAAATGGATAACATTTTTTTAATATTCACTTTAACTAGATTAAGTGAGCCTCGTACTAATTTACATTCACACAGGCCCATCCGGGGTGTGAAGATTGGTCGTTTCCCACCGTTTGGTACATTTTATCAGTATTCGTGTGAAAAATTTCATGAATACAAGGGCTCGTTTTCCCCATAATACTTCAAAAGCTGGTAGGATCCTTCCTGTAAGATAAAAAAAAGTTTATTATCACCTGGACAACAAAAGCTACTGTTTGGGGGTTCAAAGGAAGTACGTAGACAGTCGGTGGGGTGGGTGACCGGAATCAATTGTTTGTTAAAGGGGTGGGGGGACCGGAAAACAATAAAGCTACTGTTTGGGGGGTGACCGGAACCCTATGTTTGTTAATGGGGGTGGGGTGACCGGAACCCTATGTTTGTTAATGGGGGTGGGGGGACCGGAAAACATGTCTTTGATGTTGTGGGAAACAGAATGTCATCAATCAAATTTTGACAGAAGCCGTCTTCCGGCCTCTGATTGGCTAGGACGATGAGGGGGGTGGCTTCCAACCTCTGATTGGTTAAGACGATGAGGGGGTGGGGAGGGGGGTGCAGAATGTCATCAATCATTTTTGACAGAAGCCGTCTTCCGGTCTCTGATTGGTTAAGAAGGTGTCAAGTGGGTAGGGGCTTAATTCAAAATAACGGCTTCTGATTGGTTGAGATGCCGGAAGGGGGCGGGGCTTACTTCAAAGGACTAGGGGCAATAAATCACTTTTTGACAGAAGCCGTCTTCCGGTCTCTGATTGGTTAAGAAGGTGTCAAGGGGGCGGGGCTTACTTCAAAGGACTGTTTATGGGGGGGGGGGGGGCTAAGATGCCGGAAGGGGGCGGGGCTTACTTCAAAGGACTAGGGGCAATAAATCACTTTTTGACATTTGCTGTAGTGTTACTATATATCATGTTCATTGGCACAGTAAGCAAAGAGGATGAAAAGCATATGAACATGATGGAGACAGCACACGTGAAAAGTGAGGAAGAAAAATGGACTCAGAAGTTGGAAATAAACAAGAAAACTGTGGATTTTAGACTGGACACAGGCGCAGACTGTAATGCAATGTCAGTCAAAACATTGAAGGCACTGAAAGTCAAAGGCAAGCTCAGGACAAGCAAAAGCAAACTTGTTCCATTTTTTGGACAGAAGATGGCACCACTTGGAACTAGAACATTGACATGTGTTCATAAGGGCCGCGAATATGACATTGACTTTGAAATCACCCAGCAGGATGTTCCAGCTATATTGGGGGGTGACACCTGTGTGGAACTTGGATTGGTGAAAAGAATGCATCAAATTGGAAAAGAAAATAACATTTTGGAAGAATATGCAGATATTTTCAACGGATTGGGATGTTTACCAGGAAAACATCACATAAAGATTGACCACAATGTTACACCGGTTGTGCATGCGCCCAGAAGAATTCCCGTTGCACTCAGAGACAGAGTCATTAAGGAACTGCAGCGCATGGAGGACATGGGAGTGGTCGCCAGGCAGACAGAGCCAACTGACTGGGTGAACAACATGGTGACTGTTGTCACACCCAGGAAAATCCGTATTTGTATGGACCCAAAAGACTTGAACAAAGCCATTAGACGGGAGCATTATCCTTTGCTCACAGTGGAGGAGGTAGTGTCCCGTATGCCAAATGCAAAATACTTCTCTGTGCTGGATGCCAATCAAGGTTTTTGGCAAATTGAGCTTGATGAAAAGAGCTCGAAGCTCTGTACATTCAATACCCCCATTGGGAGGTTCAGGTTCCGGCGTTTACCGTTTGGAATTTCATCAGCACCAGAGGTGTTCCAGAGGGCTATAGCACAGATGATCGAAGGTCTCGAGGGTGTGGTGAACATCATTGATGATCTGCTTGTGTGGGGAGAGACCCTGGAAGAGCATGATCACAGACTGAAGTTGTTGCTGGAGAGAGTAAGAAGGAATAATGTGAAACCGAACAAAAACAAATGTGTGATCAGGACAACAGAAATCAAATACATTGGACACACACTCAGCGCGAATGGACTGAGACCTGATGAGGAAAAAGTGAGAGAGGTGACACAGATCCCGGCGCCACAGAACAAACAGGAACTTCAGAGATTTCTGGGGATGACCCAATATCTCGCAAAGTTCATTCCAAATCTTTCAGACATCAGTGCACCTTAAAGGAAGTTGCTTGAAAGTGAAATAGAGTGGCACTGGGAGGAAACCCAAAAAAGGAGTTTTGAGCAGCTTAAACAGCTGGTCACCAATGCTCCAACTTTGAAATTTTATGACGTGAACAAACCCGTGACATTATCCGTTGATGCTAGCTCAGAAGGCATTGGAGCAGTAATACTGCAGGATGGACAACCAGTAGCAAGGTCACTCACTGAATGCCAGAGCAGATATGCTCAAATTGAAAAAGAGCTACTTGCCATGTCTACGGCTGTGAAAAATTCCATCAGTATGTGTATGGAAAACACATCCTGGTGGAGAGTGACCACAAGCCTCTGGAAAGCATTTTTAAGAAACCATTACACCAAGCTCCCATGAGGCTTCAGAGGATGCTGCTGAGGCTGCAGAGGTACAGTCTTAAAGTCACCTATAGGCCTGGCAGTGAACTGCATATTGCGGATGCTTTGAGTCGAGCATTTCTCAATGAGCAGAAAGAAGATCTACTAGAAAAAGAACTGGAGGTGAATCTGATTACACAGTTGCCCCTGTCTGAGGAAAAGTTACACAAGTTCAAGGTGGCTACAGCAGAGGACCCGGAAATGCAGTTATTGAAAGACATAACTGTTCGAGGTTGGCCACATGAAAGAAGTGCAGTGCCACAAGAAATTCAGCCTTATTGGACATTCCGTGATGAAATCACTCATTCATCTGGATTAATGTTCAAAGCAGCAAAGCTTATTGTTCCACAACAGCTGAGACAAGAAATGTTACAAAAGATCCACGAGTCACACTTGGGAATTGTCAAGTGCAAAGAAAGAGCTAGGGATGTTTTGTATTGGCCGCACGTCTAAAAACATTGAGGATGTTGTAATGAAAATCGCAACAGCAACCCAAGAGAGCCACTACTGTCACATCCGGTACCAGGAAGACCCTGGGAGAGAGTAGGGACTGATCTGTTCCACTTCAGAGGCTCTGAGTTCCTACTGTGTGTGGATTATTATTCAAAATTCCCCGAAATTGCAAAGCTGAGCAACACCACCAGTGGTAGCGTCATCGTCGCTCTCAAATCAATGTTTGCAAGGCATGGTGTTCCTGATGTTGTTGTCTCGGATAATGGACCGCAGTATGCAAGTGGTGAGTTCAAGGACTTCGCTGAAAAGTGGGAATTTAAGCACATCACATCGAGTCCTGGCCATGCCCAGTCGAATGGTCAAGCGGAAAGGATGGCTCAGACTGTTAAAAATTTGCTGAAAAAGACGGAGAGCAATGGAGACCCCTACATCTCGTTGATGGAGTATCGCAACACACCGTTGGAAGCTATAGGATTATCGCCAGCACAATTGCTGATGTGACGGCGACTGAAAGGAAGGCTCCCGACCTCAAATTCCCTGCTTACACCTGATGGAACTGCCCAGATACAGAGTCGGTTGAGAAGGAAGCAAGAAAAGCAAAAACTGTATTTTGACAGGCAAACCAAGAGACTCTCTGAATTGCAGGCAGGTGACAACGTCAGGATACAAACAGGAGAATCCTGGCAGCCAGCAGTGGTGTTACAAGAGCACGAGCAACCAAGATCTTTCGTTGTTCGTACACCGGATGGGAGGTTGTACAGGAGGAACAGGAAACATCTCAGGAAAACTGAAGAGGAAACCTTTCATTCTACCAGTGACTTTGAGAGCAGGTCAAACTCGGATTCAGAGGCACATATTGGTAGTTACGCTACTCACATATATTCACCAGAGCACACAACTGATACAGAGAAGCGAGGTATGCTAACTGGACAATTAAATACACCTTATCGCACCAGATCTGGTAGACTAGTGAACTTACCTGCTAGATATAGAGATGGGTAGATGCTTGAAAACAAGTGTTTTCTTTTGGTAATTCGGATGTTATGAATACCATGTTGTTGATTTTCATGTTCTTTTTAAGGTAAATTTGTTGTATTATTAGTTTGCAGGAATTGCATTTCAGGAAAGGAAAAAAAAAAAGCAGGAGAAGGAAAATTGGGTGTTTGGGAGAAAATATCATCTATAAAAAAAAGGGGGATGTAATGTAATAGGGTTGTGAACCTTACAGGCTTCTGTAGACGAGACGTAAAGTGTGTTGGTGTCGTGAAGATGCACGGACGGGAGTCGCCATGTTTGCTAATAAAAGCATGTTCAAAGGAACACACGGTCGTCAAGCCTCATTAATATAACAGGCAACTTTTGTATAGTTGTTTCCTGATAGAAGAATGTTGGTGGCTAACATGAAGTCTCCTCCTTGCATTCCATACTTTAGTAATGGATGGCTGTTCCATACCCACAATTTATGCCCATGAGAGCAATACTGTGTATAAGGGGGGTAGCAGGAGTGAGAGGGAAGATATATATTATACATATGAAGTACCGTAATATTTTGTAATTGTCAATCATAAATGAAAAACCTGACCTACCCATTCCAATATTACTGCAGTACCTCTCGAATGCAAGCGTATCTCATATGGTGGAAGTCCTTCACAGTTCACACCTGTGCTGTCATCACTGTAGTAACATTTAGTTATTGGCAGTTGTAAAAAAAACGGCCAGTTGTATCAAATTTTTGTTGTATGTGATGGAAGCAGGCTGTTTGATGAGATCACTTGTTTCTTTTACTCTATGTGGTCCTGGAAAGATGGAATGATCAAATTCTTCTGTAGGGCATGTCTCTTCATCTTGCTCTTCACGGTCATGGATGTCAATGACAGCGTCTTCATAATCAACAACAGGAAGGTTGTCAATATCATCCTGTAACGAACCACAAGCACTGCGCAGATACAAGAAATATAAATATATATTCACTTTACATAATTTATTACATTTGGAAATTCTCATATTACTACACCACATACCGCACATAGATGGGTGGGACATAATCAACATCAGATGGGTCTCATCTGATATTGTCTTCGAATTCTATACTGCAAGAAAATAATACAAAGGGAATGATGAATTAATCTGCATACTCAACCATTTTTTATATGCCTGAGCGCGAAATAAACGGAGAATTTTTGACAACTTACACAGTGTTGTCAAAGCTGTTGGCTACCTCCTCATCAATTAGCACTGTTGGATACAACTCCATCGATTTGAAGCTATCCAGAAAAACAAATTGACAAAAAAAAAAGAAAAAAAAAGCGCACTAATAGAGAAATCTGCAAAATGTTAGAAAATAAACATACACATTTTGACACGTTTACCTTTCTTCCAATGGCCCTACTTCCTCATTTAGTGGTTTCACTCCAACCATTGCAAAGTTCTCCCTGTTGAAATAAAATTGTTGTGAACATGCATTTATGGCTGAAATACAATCTATTTCACCAACTCACAATTATAATCACATTTCTACAACACAACTCTTACACCCTCTCTTTACACATTTATTCAACAATACCCCCATACAAATATACCCCTTCATTTGGTCTCCACTCATAGCGTAACCACACTTATACAATAACCACCTCCCCCCAAATATATATGACCCTCTATTTACACCTACTTACCCCCACCTAATTTGGTCATGACTGCAAAGTAAAAGCAGAAAAACACATAATCTACCGACAGGTTACACAAAGTAATGTTGTGATAAATGAACACCCATGCCTTTGCATAAAATTTTGTGACATACGACCCATTTTCGTAAGAAAGAAAATAGTGCCTGCCTAGCCGTCTGATTCCCCTGCACTGACTCTGTGTGGCACCCCCAATTTCAGAGGTGTTGATGTTGTTGGAGCTGCTCTGGTTTTCTCATATCTGTAAAGACATGACGATTGAGAAAAACATAGACCCATTCACTGCTTGTGTGGTGCGGCTGTGAATGTTATCGGCATTCAGTAGTAGCGTTCACATTCAGCTAGCATGATGTAGCTACAATAGGCTATCGTCACGGAGGAAAATAGACCAACATTTATAGCCTGATTGAAACGCAGCGGAATGGAACGTCCATTCTTCAGAAAGTCATACTTTTATATTTCATCCATTCTTGCTGCCAATTTCATGCTAAAAGTTGCCGTCCACCTCAATAGCTACAACCGAGAAGTGGGCGATCTTGAGGTTACTGCAAATTGAAAACAACAAATTTTTTTTTCGTTCTAAATGTCAAGATACTCGCTTCTTACCTTTGGAGTAGAAAGCAAGCCAGTTGTGCATCACTTTTCAAATCCAAATCAGATCTCAACTCTCTCCACCGCTGAAATGCCAAACCAATATTCAGTCTCGTTCTTGCCCGCCATCGGTCACTCTCAACTTTAGATTTTTTCGTGGCACTTGACAATGTTTTCCTTTTTTTTAGACTTCCGCGGAGTAACGAAGGGTGTCTGGGGCAAGCTAGATGCAGGTGGCGGTCTCTTCTGAGCAGACTCCATTGCAGTGAAAAGTTCGTACTAGTTCCGTCTTCGCGACTACAGGAAACAGTGGACGAGCACGCGCATGACGTCACATCCGCTGACAGAGGGCGGGAAATTCGAAGAATTCGGACCGGACGCTTCCTAAATAATATTGGCCAGAGGCTTGTAGGAGTACCCATTGTGAACAGCTAAGATGTTGATCTACTAATTAGAATATGTTTCAGTCATAAATGGTCAAATAAAAAGGCTATTGTTAAGAGATTTTTTTGGGAAATCCTCCATAGAGTAGCTTTAATAATAAAAATACCCCCCCAAAAAAATTCGCTCGCGGCCTTACGGGCGCTCGCATATGTGAGTTTTCAGCATGTCCACTACAAAAAGTCACCGCTTGCCACTGATAGATAGATAGATAGATAGATAGATAGATAGATAGATAGATAATCTTAATTAGATTACAATAATGTATTTGAGATCCATGTACTATATATTATTATTATCATATTAATTCTGATTCCTTGTTTGTGTCTCATGCAGATTGTGATCACACTTAAAATAATTTGTATCTTGAACAGTGTTGCCACAGTTACCTTGAAAAAGTAACTTAGTTACTTTACTGATTACTTGGTTTTAAAAGTAACTAAATTGCGTTACTGATTACTTGATTTTAAAAGTAACTAAGTTAGATTAAAAGTTACTTTTTTAGTTACTTTCAGCAGCTGCCGATAACACCATCTCAACATAAAAATAATGCAGTAGAAACGGAGTTCCAAATACTTTATTGAAAGTGCATTTTTAACATGAAAATAAAGGTTTTTTTTAATGAAAAACAAAATAGGCAGTCTCTCTTGACTTCTTGTAACGTAAATACTTTTTATAAAACAAAAAATAAAAATCTATCCAGGTTGAAAATGAAAATCCCCTAAATTCCTCTATTGTTTGTTTGTTCCGCTATTCCAGTGTGTACACATGTATCAGTTTAAATATTTATTAGTAGTTATTGACAGTTATAATTGTTTTTTGGTTTGTTTGTTTGTTTGTTTTTTCTCTTCAAAATAAGGATCAGGAAAACAAAAGGTTGATAATTTAATGTTAAATATAAATATTTAACCTTTAGACAGACACCAACACAATTAAACAGAATATTTGCACATTGTGAAGTATTTCAGAAACATAAATTTAAGACATGAAATAAACCTACCGTCCAGCCAAAAGAAATATGAAGCCACCTTATGGAACAATAAATCTATCAAACACATTTTAACCACTTAATATATGCAAAAATATTTCCAAAAGTTAATTTCCCTTTTTAATCAACAATTTTTGTATTTAACAATTTTTTTTTCTTTTGTCATCACTTTCATTTTTGGTTAATGTATGACATCTGTTTTTGTTTTTTTAATCTGAGACACGATGATGACCACAGAATCACTACTGTTTATATTTTGTTTTTTGGGCTGTCGTAATCGCGGGCACGTCTCAGTTCTCCTATCTGCTGCTCATGCTAGTTGTAGACATTGACAGGGAGCCACAAACTGAGAAATGAGATACTTGCAGTGTGCTTTTAGCTTAGCTGGTGTGTTGGCTGTGGGACATACCTGTGTCGTTTGAATCCATGCATTGGATCGTCACGGGAGTTATTCTTTTTGGCTCGCGCGCAGTACCAACGCCGGCCCGGGACATACAAGTGCACCGAGAGGACTCGATAGCCATGGGAAATACCGAGATGTACGGCACCGGCTTCTGCTAACTGTCTCCATTTGTATGTTGTCACTCGTTGCGCGCGCGCGCGCCGTGTCGCGAGCACGGAAACACGGAAGTAGCTTGAATGGTGATGCTACTGAAATGTAAACAAAACAAGTAGAGCACGGCGCAGAACTCTTGCTATTGTTATGAAAACCATAAAGCCTCACTCGCAACCGATACGGTCGTTTAGCTCCCCTTGACGAACGATGGTTCGGTCGAATCGTTTTTTTGTTCCACCCCTACTGAAAATGTAACTTGTCTGACGTCACTCCCCCTGGCGAGAGGGCGGAGACGACCTCATCCCATAATGCTTCACGGACCAGTTGAGGATGGAAATAAATTATTTTTTTTACCACTTTTATGGTCCATAATGAACACTTTTTTTGCTGTGTTGTGTGCCTGTTGGTTAATAAAACTAGTAGTAAAAGTATCATCACTTTTGTTTTGAATGTGCAAACCATTCATGACCAGACCATGGCTGAATTCAGTGTGGTGATCAATGACTTCTGCCTCATCTTCGTAGTTAGCAGTAGTTGTTTGTGACTGTTACAACAGTGAGATAGTTTGCCTTCTTCATGAAAATGTGGAGTAACCATTGATTCTCTGGACAGTAACTTTAATCAGACTACTTTGTAGAATAAAGTAACGCGTTAGACTATTAGTTACTTTAGAAAGCAACTTTTTTGAGTAACGCGTTAACGTAACGCGTTACTTACCGGCAACACTGATCTTGAAGTGAAAGACCATTTAATGTAAATTATAAATCTTCCATCTTACAGCAACTAAAATTATCTTTACTAAAGAATTTTCCAAGTTTCATTTGCTTTTCTGAACTCAATTATGATCATGTGGCAGTGCCATAGTGAAAATCAATTCCACTGAACTGAAAATTATTTCCTCCCAAGTAGTGATGGGCATTACAATTCTTTTAAGTGAACTGAATCACTAGAATCAGTTCATTTAAAAGAACCGTTCAAAAGATTCATTCACCGAATCGTTCAAGCAGCACCTAGAACAGTGAATCGTTAAGGTCTAAAGACAGCATCACCTAGGCCCAGACTTCACCCAAAGGATTAAAGGTTGACATCACGAACATCACGTATCGTACCTAAACAGACGCATAACAGGCACATAACAGGTCATGAACTCTCACAGGCACATAACAGGTCATGAACTCTGGCGCAGCCCTCCATTTATTCACATCGAGAGGCAGAAACCCAGAGACGCCGTACACCCGACAGTCATCAATAATCTGGCAATGAATACATTTATCAGACTGTACCAACATACAGTGAATCGTAAAGCACTAAAGAATAGCATCACATAGGTCCAGACTCCACCTACATGTTGACATCACGAACATCACGTATTGTACCTAAACAGACGTATAACAGGCACATAACAGGTCATGAACTCTCACAGGCACATAACAGGTCATGAACTCTGGTGCAGGCCATGACAGAAAGCTCATCACTTGGTGCTCCAGGAGTCAAGAAAGAACAATTGGATCCCCGATGTCGACATTCTGATGATGATGATCGAGTACTTCCACGGTAGCTATTCCATCTGGACACTGCTGAGGACATTTTTCCATTGGTGTCCGCAGGAAATCAACACTCCCTCATGTGTCGACCACCTGTGTGACCGTGTCACATGTGCTTTTTTTTATTTTTATTTTTTTTATTTTTTTATTTTTTTTTGTAATCCCAAAATCTCTCTGCTGCTGGGAGCCTAAGTAAAAATGGCTGGGAGCCAACCTATGCAAATGAAGATGACAGCACCTCAGTTTGGGATAAAAGTGCATTCAATATAAATTCGCAATCCAAGTTCAATGTTATTGAATGGAAAAAGTGTCAAAATCTGAGGAAAGCCACAATTTCAGTTAAAAAAAATAATTCAGAAGTAGTCATTGCCTTATACATGAATATCAACAAGCTATAATACCAAATTTTATTGCAAAAATGTGAAAAAGTAAAATATAAAACAGGCATTAAATAATGTAAACAGTGCAAATTTAGCTAATGGTAAACAACTGAAAAAAAATACACAATAGCCTATCTATATGTTTTTTCTTCAGATTAAGAAAATGGATGGATGGATAACAAATCTCTTCTAGAAAGACATGGGCAATATCTTGCTTATCCAAATATGTTGCAGTTGTTAAAGCTCCCTATCTCATACATCTATTCCGCTGCAGATCATGGTTTGTTATTTCCTTCGTAAGATCTCAATAAATCTGAAATATTACGATTTAGTCAGATTTAGTCTAGCTTTTAGGGATATCCTAGTTATCAATCCATTTTTTAAACAAATGAAGCACAAGCTGTTTGGGATGGTTGGTGCCTTGGCTCATTGGCGTCTCAGCAGCGAAGTAATCCAACAACCAATTCACCATCCAAACATTTCGGAAATAACGTCTATATTAGTTGCATCTGGAATGCAGATAGTGCAGTTGAATAAATCATTAAAACTTTGAGATTATGAGTAGAGCACTGAAATGTCTGCATGCTTAACAAGCACACACAAGCTTACGACTTTAAGGCGCACGCTCGCCAAACTCCTCCTTCGCTCTGCCCGTGTCACTTGCGGTATAGCGGCATAGCGGCAGAGTCTGTGGAGGCTCTGGTGTATTACAGTGAGAGTATGTTATACAGTGGTTCTGTTGAACAGCTATTTTAGACTTAGACTTGACTTTATTGATCCCTTTGGGATGGCTCCCTCTGGGGAAATTTCCATGTCCAGTAAGTTATGAATTGATACTTATTTATATGATACTTTTTTATCTTTTTATTTTTATTTTTTCTTCTTGTTTTTTATCTTCTTTTATCTTTTTTTTTTTTTTAATCTTTTTTTAATCTTCTTGGTAATAAAACAGCTTGTGTTTGATAACGCAGAGGTAGATTCTTCCATCTGCCCTTTGTCTTGACCGCTTATTCCTCACAAGGGTCGCGGGGGGTGCTGGAGCCTACCTCAGCTGGCTTTGGGCAGTAGGCGGAGGTCGGGGGACAACATGGACTGGTTGCCAGCCAATCGCAGAGGTAGATTATTTATTTATGCTATTATTTAGGACTTTTTTAAATGACTGAATGGATATTTGTAATGACTGAAAGATGTTTGAATGTGAATGTTAGTGGAATGGGAGAGAGTTAAAGAAAAGGGAGAGGAGATGATGGTTTTTCAGCTCATTACGCCGTCTCCATACCTGGCTTCGAAGGACCACTGGTCAAAACAGACTCCAGCACCTGGCTGTGATGGCAATTGAAAAAGATGTGCTTGACCAAGTGCAACACCAAAAAGTTACTGACAGGTTTGCAACCCTCAAGTTCAGGCAACACAGCTTAATCCATAGCGCTTTTCCACCTTACAAGGCCCTCAATGCGCTTTACAGTTTGACTACCCATTCACCTACTGATGACGCAGCATCAGGAGGAATTGGGGGTTCAGTATCTTGCTCAAGGATACTTCGACATGGTCACAATGGCATGAGATCGAACCCACAACCTCTGGGTTGGTGACAACCACCATACCACTGATCCATGCCATCCCACGTAAAGTGTAGTGTGAAATAATAAAGTGTTGAATAGAATGCATCATTGTCAAGTCGCATGCTTCTTGTGTGTGTGTATGTGTGTGTGTACTCTATCAGAAATAAATGAGTAAAAACTGGGCATGGCGTAATACTGTTTCTGCTAACCACAAAGTGTAATGTGCTGTTCACAAATAGGAAGTGACACTCCTGAACAGTGTCGAATGATCCTAAATCACTTTCAAGTGAAATGGAGGGAAAAAAAAAAAAAAGAACCAGCCAGACACTGTGGGTGCTCAGCACCCCCAAAGCGCTGAACCTAAAATTGAACAAAGCATTATTGCATTGTTAAGAGTCTCTAACAATACTATTGTTACAGTATCAAGCCATTTATTACCCTCCAGTTCATGTTCTATTTTTTAGTAGTTATTGTAGGCTTACATGTTTGAAATAAAAATTGCCGTTTGAAAAGCATACGTACATGATACAGCTAATTTTTTTTTAATCTCATTTTCATGACGTTAGGCGCACTTTGTCAGGAGAATGACAGGGCAGGTCAAAAAAGAAAAGAAAACTCACTGGACCTCAGATGTGAGGAATCAATCAGGTTTATTTATGTTTCATTTGACGTGAAGCAAAAACAATGAAGTCCTCCCTCGGTAGCGATCGTCTACAATAGCCGAAGTCTACCTATACGAACAATGTTTTTGATCATTCCTGCATCAAGGCAAGTGTCAAATGCCATTCCTAAACATGTAATGAACTTCATTTGTTGCACTTGTCGGTGGTGCAGCAGAAAGCTGTGGAGCTGTGAGGAATATTCATCTGCTGACATTCACTCTCCGACATGCAGCCTTGCTGCACAGAGTTACCTTCACCTGTGGGCAAAAAAGACGGAGAATTCGTTTATGGGAAAATTCACATTTTTATGGAGCCTAAATGTGAATATAAGGGAGTGAAAAATGAGAACACTGGAACGAAATACGGACCGAGGCCGATGCCATGGACAATTTTGGCACAGACATCAGTGTCATGCCTGCAGGTCTCCAATTCTCCACCACAAGTACTCTCACTTCCTCCACAGTAGCAAATCAGGGCCTCGCCTACATAATCAAATGTTTTTAATAAGCACACCAAACGATGCTTTAGTGGAAACGAAGCACGGCACACTCACCCTGGCTGACGAGGAGGAAGATGAGAAGAGCAGCAAGGACGGACTTCATGTTGATCAGGCGAGGATGCACGTGGACTGGATTGTCCTTCGTCCTTTATATGCAACCTTCCTACCCAATTTTTTTGCAATGCGGCATAAAACCAGTTAAATATCAACTCTATCTTTTTTTTTTGCCAGGAAACAACTCTCTTGCACAACAGTGCACAAACATACGCAACAGGGTTATACAAGACAAAAACTATTGCCAACATGTTGACTGCATCGAGAAAAAAAAAAATAAATCGCTGAAAAAATTCTCTCTTTTTTTTTCCTCACATGGATTCTTGAGACGTTTTGTGGTATATAATAGACTTGCCAACCATGATGCTAACACAAACCTGCTGGACTGAATTTTCTCCCAAGAACCACTGGAAATGTCCAAAAGGAATCTCAAGTTGCTGCTAAAGTGGCAGGCATGGAGAGAACGCGCAAACTCCACCCAGGAAGGCCGGAGCCTGGACTCAAACCCGAGTCCTCAGTACTGGGAGGTGGACATGCTTTCAAAGATTCCATTTTTTATTTTGTAAAGATCATTGGAACAACTAAGACTCATTTTTACAATCTTGCATTTGGCTGAACGATCTGGGACGGGCACTGCTTTATCCCTCCTCCTTCACGGCTTGGAGAGTGAGTTAGGTGTCAATGACCGTTTTGGATGCTTCTGTGCTGGTTGCCCGGAATGAGATGAGGGGCGGACCGTTACCTTTGAAATTGCTGCCATGGAAATGATAGCTGCCCCGACCTACCGGGCCTCTAAATGGACTCTTGCACTACTCTAGTTAATATTGTTTAGTGTCACAAACTATGTAAATTGTTGCCCATTGGGCATCATCCTGGACAGGGGATTACCACATCTGCGGCCCCTTCTCAAGCGTTCTCATTTTTCCTTTGACTTTTTTTTTTTTTTTTTTTTTTTAGTTTATCCTTGCCTTTTTGTGGTTCGATCAGGGGACGTCGTTGATTTTTGTCAACTGTGGTCATGTGAAGCACTTTGACACTTGTGTGATTAAAGGCTATGTATAAGTAAACTTGACTTGAATATAATATAGTATAATAGAATGAATACACTGCATGTGTGTATGACACAGGCTATTACTAGTATATGGTATATTTTTACTGTACACGGATTTTGATTTTCAACGTGAATGCTGGAAATGTATCAGTGTGTTCATGCATAACACATATGTTCAAATAAGAGATCTGATTGCATGTATTTGCTTTATCTCCTGTCTTTGGCTCCTGATATAACAAGCAAGATACTTGATAATAAAGCCAATTTTTCATGGTACCAGTGAATGTATTATAACTGTGTAATCTGTTTGTCATAATGAATATACGTGTTAGGGTCTGGGTTTTGATTTGGGTTTTTGGTAATGTTTTCCTTGTGTCTCTAGTTATGTCAATGTGTTGTGTCCACCTGTGCTCGTTTTCCCGTTCCCTTGTGTTTGTCCAATCAGCTCCCCAAGCCACTTGTGTCCTGTCCAGGTGTCTCTTGTTATCTCGTTAGTATGTGTATTTAGTTCCCTGCTTTGGTTCAGTCCTTGTCGAGTCTTTGTTGTTGTCGTGTCACACTTTTTCCCCCTGCGCCTCTGAGTTCTGCCCGTTTAGTTTGAATCGAGTAAGTTTAGTTCCCAGCTTTGTTTTGTACTGGTTTGTGTTTTGTTGTACTTTGTTTATGAGTTAAATTTAAGAATACTTCCGAGCACACCAGCCACTCCTCGCCTTCCTCAACTCGGGTCCACAACCTCCCACAAATCCTAACAATACGGGCCTACATTTAAACGTGATTTCAGTGTAACTGACAACCAAATGTCATGTTTTCTTCTTAATTTTTATCAATGGCTTTAATTTTGCATGTACAATATTCAGAACTTTCATTTCCATGTTATGTGCCCTTTTTTGTCAAGAGTTAAAATCGATAATTTTATTTCACCTTGTACAACCTTATAGTTAAAATCAATTATATTTTTCTTTTCAATGATAACTCTTGATAAAAGGTTGAATGGTCTCTGCCACATTTTGGTCACTTAAAGGAGTCACATACCGTAGCTGGTACCATATTTTGCATGGTCACTAAAGTCATCATTTAAAGAGTCGCTTCTTTTTAAAAGGTACCGTGGTAGGCTTGTGAAGTCTGGTCTGTGCTTAAAAATTCTTGCATGCTGTTATTTAGCAACATCTAGTGGTGAACGGCATGGAGGCAAGACTCAGGACAGAAGTGAATATTTGTGAGCAACAGACTGCTTTCGTGCCGAGAAGGATGAGTGCCACAGATTGATGGAGAAGGACAGAAAGTGCTGAAACGTAGACAAAACGATCCACAAAAAAAAGTCACAAGAAGCCATGTCCAAAAAGATGTGGGAAGTCTGCTGTTTTGTTGTGAAGCAGCCACTTGAGATTCCTTTTGGACATTTCTAGTGGTTCTTGGGAGAAAATTCAGTCCAGCAGGTTTGTGTTAGCATCATGGTTGGCAAGTCTATTATATACCACAAAACGTCTCAAGAATCTATGTGAGGGAAAAAAAAAAAAAAGAGAATTTTTTCAGCGATTAATTTTTTTCTCGATGCAGTCAACATGTTGGCAATAGTTTTTGTCTTGTATAACCCTGTTGCGTATGTTTGTGCACTGTTGTGCAAGAGAGTTGTTTCCTGGCAAAAAAAAAAGATAGAGTTGATATTTAACTGGTTTTATGCCGCATTGCAAAAAAATTGGGTAGGAAGGTTGCATATAAAGGACGAAGGACAATCCAGTCCACGTGCATCCTCGCCTGATCAACATGAAGTCCGTCCTTGCTGCTCTTCTCATCTTCCTCCTCGTCAGCCAGGGTGAGTGTGCCGTGCTTCGTTTCCACTAAAGCATCGTTTGGTGTGCTTATTAAAAACATTTGATTATGTAGGCGAGGCCCTGATTTGCTACTGTGGAGGAAGTGAGAGTACTTGTGGTGGAGAATTGGAGACCTGCAGGCATGACACTGATGTCTGTGCCAAAATTGTCCATGGCATCGGCCTCGGTCCGTATTTCGTTCCAGTGTTCTCATTTTTCACTCCCTTATATTCACATTTAGGCTCCATAAAAATGTGAATTTTCCCATAAACGAATTCTCCGTCTTTTTTGCCCACAGGTGAAGGTAACTCTGTGCAGCAAGGCTGCATGTCGGAGAGTGAATGTCAGCAGATGAATATTCCTCACAGCTCCACAGCTTTCTGCTGCACCACCGACAAGTGCAACAAATGAAGTTCATTACATGTTTAGGAATGGCATTTGACACTTGCCTTGATGCAGGAATGATCAAAAACATTGTTCGTATAGGTAGACTTCGGCTATTGTAGACGATCGCTACCGAGGGAGGACTTCATTGTTTTTGCTTCACGTCAAATGAAACATAAATAAACCTGATTGATTCCTCACATCTGAGGTCCAGTGAGTTTTCTTTTCTTTTTTGACCTGCCCTGTCATTCTCCTGACAAAGTGCGCCTAACGTCATGAAAATGAGATTTAAAAAAAATTAGCTGTATCATGTACGTATGCTTTTCAAACGGCAATTTTTATTTCAAACATGTAAGCCTACAATAACTACTAAAAAATAGAACATGAACTGGAGGGTAATAAATGGCTTGATACTGTAACAATAGTATTGTTAGAGACTCTTAACAATGCAATAATGCTTTGTTCAATTTTAGGTTCAGCGCTTTGGGGGTGCTGAGCACCCACAGTGTCTGGCTGGTTCTTTTTTTTTTTTTTCCTCCATTTCACTTGAAAGTGATTTAGGATCATTCGACACTGTTCAGGAGTGTCACTTCCTATTTGTGAACAGCACATTACACTTTGTGGTTAGCAGAAACAGTATTACGCCATGCCCAGTTTTTACTCATTTATTTCTGATAGAGTACACACACACATACACACACACAAGAAGCATGCGACTTGACAATGATGCATTCTATTCAACACTTTATTATTTCACACTACACTTTACGTGGGATGGCATGGATCAGTGGTATGGTGGTTGTCACCAACCCAGAGGTTGTGGGTTCGATCTCATGCCATTGTGACCATGTCGAAGTATCCTTGAGCAAGATACTGAACCCCCAATTCCTCCTGATGCTGCGTCATCAGTAGGTGAATGGGTAGTCAAACTGTAAAGCGCATTGAGGGCCTTGTAAGGTGGAAAAGCGCTATGGATTAAGCTGTGTTGCCTGAACTTGAGGGTTGCAAACCTGTCAGTAACTTTTTGGTGTTGCACTTGGTCAAGCACATCTTTTTCAATTGCCATCACAGCCAGGTGCTGGAGTCTATTTTGACCAGTGGTCCTTCGAAGCCAGGTATGGAGACGGCGTAATGAGCTGAAAAACCATCATCTCCTCTCCCTTTTCTTTAACTCTCTCCCATTCCACTAACATTCACATTCAAACATCTTTCAGTCATTACAAATATCCATTCAGTCATTTAAATAAGTCCTAAATAATAACATAAATAAATAATCTACCTCTGCGATTGGCTGGCAACCAGTCCATGGTGTCCCCCGACCTCCGCCTACTGCCCAAAGCCAGCTGAGGTAGGCTCCAGCACCCCCCGCGACCCTTGTGAGGAATAAGCGGTCAAGACAAAGGGCAGATGGAAGAATCTACCTCTGCGTTATCAAACACAAGCTGTTTTATTACCAAGAAGATTAAAAAAAGATAAAAAAAAAAATAATTAAAAAAAAGATAAAAAAAAAAAAAATTTAAAAAAAGATAAAAGAAGATAAAAAACAAGAAGAAAAAATAAAAATAAAAAGATAAAAAAGTATCATATAAATAAGTATCAATTCATCTTACTGGACATGGAAATTTCCCCAGAGGGAGCCATCCCAAAGGGATCAATAAAGTCAAGTCTAAGTCTAAAATAGCTGTTCAACAGAACCACTGTATAACATACTCTCACTGTAATACACCAGAGCCTCCACAGACTCTGCCGCTATGCCGCTATGCCGCAAGTGACACGGGCAGAGCGAAGGAGGAGCGGGGAGGGGCGAAGAATCAAATGGACTGAACCATTTCAAGGCAGGGGAGTATTTCCAGCGCTGCTTTGTTCACATTTTTGTTTTGTTTTATTTTTTATCTAACGCTTTTCATCATATTTAAGCCTATCCTGTCCTTTATGAAGGAAAAGAGAGTTTTAAAAATGCTAAATTTCTTGGGGGTGCTTGGGTTGAATTTGGGAGTGCTTGAGCACCCCCAAAAACGGGTTGGTTACGCCTATGCCAGGTGCTGTCAGCTTTTGCACCTCCATCGCAAAAGTCAACTTTCACAAAAGACATCAAGAACACTCGCTGCTTGCCCGCAGACAGCACGCACGCAGGCTGAGAGCTGAAAATGCAGTCAAAATGTTGTGTGGCGTCTTCCCCCCACCAGAGTTGGGCTGAGGGTAGCCTATAAAAGAGTCAACGGTGTGACATCCGGACGCCCCTCCATGTGCCGGCACCTTATCGTGGTGGAGGGGTTTGCATGTCCCAATGATCCTAGGAGCTATGTTGTCTGGGGCTTTTATGCCCCTGGCGGGGTCACCCATGGCAAACAGGTCCTAGGTGAGGGGCCAGACTAAGTACGACTCAAAGACCCCTTATGATGAACACAATAAATGGTCTTGCGTTTCCCTTGCACAAAAATAATATAATTGAATACATACTGAAATTAAACATGGTAAATAAAGGGAAAATACCCTAAATATGGAAATAATTGAATCATTATTTAAATAAATATTTGTTTATTTAAATATTGAAATAACTATTGACTTTAGACTTTAGCTACTTTAGTGAAAACGTACAAGCCATCAGGTAAAACATTGTTACAAACCAGCAAAATAACAAAATGATGCAGCACTTAAAATCACCTAGGAATAATTTAATTACCATGACAGAATTTGACTCAGTGGATCAAAATACTGTAGTAGACTTGGTTCAGCAATTAAAACCTTCCACGAGCTGTCTTGACTCAATACCATCTGGCTTTTTCAAAACCATTGTGAAATCTGTTCAGATCGATTTACAACAAATAATGAATTGCTCACTTCAATCAGGTGAGCTTCCTAAATCTCTGAAAGTAGCCGCCGTCAAGCCCATTCTAAACAAGAGAACACTGGATGTCTCCCTGCTAGCAAATTATAGACCAATCGCAAAGCTTCCCTTCGTAACTAAAAGAGTCGAAAAAGTGGTTTTTAATCAACTCAGCAATTTCTTGAGCTTAAACGGACTTTTGGATAAATTCCAGTCAGGTTTCCGACCTCATCACAGTACAGAAACAGCTCTGATTAGAGTACTGAAGATTGAGCACTGATGCAGGGAAGATATCGGTGTTCGTCTTGTTGGACCTCAGTGCAGCATTTGACACGATTGATCATAATATACTGTTAGACAGTCCTTAAATGGTTCAGGTCCTATTTGGAGGAAAGGAGTTACTTTGTGACTATTGGAAATTTTTAATCCGATCGAAAGGCCATGACATGTGGGGTTCCTCAAGGGTCAGTCCTTGGACCCCTGTTGTTCAGTCTGTATATGTTACCTTTGGGTCAAATGCTTCAGAACGCCAACGTTGACTATCATAGTTATGCAGATGACACACAACTGTATTTATCAATGTCCCCAAATGACAGCAGTTCTATTAACGTATTGTGTCATTCTCTAGAGCAAATTAACAACTGGATGAACCAAAATTTCCTTCAGCTGAACGAAAACAAAATGGAGCTAATTGTTTTCGGCAATAAAGAAAAGAGGATTGCTGTTAAAAAAACAGCTTGAGTCACTGTCCTTTAGAAACTAAAGACCAAGTTCGAAATCTTGGGGTACTAGTAGACTCAGACCTGACCTTCAGCAATCATATTAAATTCATCACTAAAACAGCCTTTTACCAGCTGAAAAACATATCCAGACTGAAGGACCGCATGCTTCAAGCAGACCAAGAGAAGCTTATCCATGCTTTTATCTCCAGCAGAATAGATTACTGTAACAGTCTTCTGACTGGACTCTCTCAAAAGAACATGAGACAATTGCAGCTCATTCAGAATGCTGCAGCTCGGGTTCTGACCAAAACAAAGAGATCAGAACATATTACTCCAGTACTTAAGGATTTACACTGGCTCCCAGTCGGCTGTAGAATCGATTTTAAAGTTCTGCTACTCGTCTATAAATCACTAAATGGTTTGGGTCCTGAATATATCCAAGAAATGCTGATTGAGTACAAACCCAGCAGGGCTCTGAGATCTACAGACTTGGGCCAACTAGTGGAACCCAGAGTTCGAAGCAAACATGGTGAAGCTGCATTTAGCTATTATGCTGCACACAGATGGAATAGGCTACCAACAGAAGCGAAGTCAGCCCCGAGTGTAAATGCTTTTAAATCCAGGTTAAAAACTTTCCTTTTTTCTTATACCTTTGATTAGGGACTTTTAAAAAGCTTTAATTAAGTGTTATTATTTTAAACTTCCTTATGTTAAATGTTTTAAAGTTTGTTGAATAATGTTTTAAGATTATTATTGTATGTTCTTTTTAGTAAATTTTGTAACCTATTTTCATTTATTTTTCTTCCTCTGAATGTTAACTACTGTTTCTTGATGCTTATGTGTTGTCTTTCCTTGTGTACAGCACATTGAGTTGCCTTGTGTATGAAAGGTGCTATACAAATAAACTTGCCTTGCCTTGCCTATTGAGTAACTATTTAAATACAAACTACATATTGAAAAAATTGAATAAATACGGACATAATTAAACAGTGAAATATTTAAAACAATACTGAACGAGAAATATTCGAATAAATATTGAAATAAGTAAATTGCAACATTAAGATAAATAATGAAATTGTTAAGTACATAGGCACATTTCATTCTTTATTAAATTTTGACAAACAACATGACACGTTTTACTATGAATTATTTTATGTGTGCTTTATTGTGTTAAATATTGAAGTCATGCGATTAATTACGATTAAAAAAATTTTAATTGCCTGACACCGCGAGTTTTGAGATGATTTCGTAGATGCTGAACAGAATATGGCAGATGTTGCTCTACCAACTACATATTTGAATCCCAATTGATGAGATCAGTGCACAAATGAAAGAGAATCCTGCCTCTGAAAAGTTCATTAACTCACGTTTATTAAGAACTCATATTATGACATATGACATATATTATGACAAAAAGCATAGGAAACATGCCATTGATTCCAATTTACAATATGATAGTAATGTGCGCTGAAAGTGGGCAGGGTGATGAATGGCAGGAACCCCACAATAGTCTTTTTCAATTTGCAGAATTGCTGTGGGGTGGTCCAACATTATCTGTTCTTCAAGAGGGCACAAAATCCCTGCTCGAGCTTCTACTCAGAGCGAGAGTGAGTGACACTCTGTCCCAGAAGTGCCCATGAGGGACTGGTACTCCCTCTGGTGGTCAACAAGGCACTTGAATACTTTATATTTTCTTTGGTAAAATCTGCAAAAGAGGTTATATTTGTTCCATGTTTGACAGTTTATTATTGCATTGGATCACTCATGGGACTTTGCACAAATCATTATTCATAGAATTATTGTTTATTTTTTTTTCATTTATGTTTTCCTCTTCTAAAATGTAAAAGGATAACAATTAAGAGCTAATAAGGAAGAGAAGATGTCCAAGTTTGACCTTACCTCTGAAGGCTGTGATCGGGCTCAACAACTTTTCCCACTTTAGCCATTTTCGCCATCGCCTCCTAAAATCATAACAGAAATGTAAATTAAGCCTTCATAAATCATGTTGTACATTTTCAGGCCAGCCATAACCCAGTTGTAGAAAAAAATTGGGCTACTGTAGTTGTGATGCGGCTCAGCTCATGACTTATGCAGCGCATAGCCTCTCTGCACTGTAAAGCTGCACAATCCAGCGGATCAAGACACGACAACTGTCTGCTGCATGTGTCTTTGGAAGAGGGGGAATTGACAGGTGCAGCCGAGTTCACACAATTATGTCTTATTTTTAGTGGATCTCATCATTCCCTGTTGTTTGGAGATCTGACGGTGGTAGATCACAGGGATAATAAGTTGAAAAGATTATCCAACATATTGAATCTCAAGTGCGTTGTGCAGAAATCTGAGTCTCTTTTGTGGGGAAAAGTGAACTAATGTGGTTTGTAAGGTAAACTATAAAATTTGTGTTTTTCGTCCAACCAGCAGATGCAAGGGGTCAATTGGCGCTTCAATGGCCAAGCGTTGAGGAACAAACTCATGACCTTCAGCTTGGGAGACAGCTACTCTACCACCTGAGCCATACCACTCTTGGCTGTTTGTCACAACACTGCATTGCTGGTATGTCCAAAATGAGACAAAAACTGGTCTTTTGGTGGTACAAGGATTCCACTTGACACCACAATATACTAACACACAGCAGGAGTGACATGGCTCAGGCGGTAGAGTGGCTGTCTCCCAACCTGAAGATTGTGGGTTCGTTCCTCAACCCCTGAGTAGCTTTTTTTTTTCCTTTTTTTTTTTTTTTTTTAAATTTTTAAAAAAACTGGTGAAATGTACCCAAACCTCTCCTTGTAAAATGTACTTAGAATTTCTGAGTGAAAAAAACTTTACTATTTTTTTCCAAGTTAATATTGCTTCTTCTTTTTTTTTCTTTTTTTTTTTTACAGAGTACTCTTCACACAAGCAAATGGCATCCAAAACTCATTTAAAAAAGGTTTGAAAGAAGGTAAACGTAAATACAAATGACTAAAAGATAAACTAAATATCCCAAATTTTGACTCACTGACTGCAAGTGAGGTATTCATTTAAGAATAATTTTAAAGAAACGTTCAAGACATCAACAACTTGTGTTTTTCCACCTGTATGGTGCCGTGGTCTTGCGATGCACACGCTCCAAGAACTGCAGCACCCACCAATACAGCCTCTGTTTGTTCTGGCAACACTACAGGCAACCCTGAAAGTGACCAAATTGGTAACAGTATTTAAAATGAATATTTACAGAAGTTATGTATCATGTACACTCTCCTTCGAAAAATTGAAACAATGAGTCCTTAATATTTGCTGTTGACTGAAAACATTTCGGTTCGACATGTAAAGAAAAATGTGAGACAACAGATCAGTATTTCAGCTTTTATTTCTTGGCATTTAAAACTGGACCTGAGACACAACTTTGAAGCTAGGATAGAATAGTTATTACGGTAGATTTTTCATTTTAGTTATCCATCCAACCATCCATTTACTACCGCTTATCCAGGACCGGGTCGCGGGGGCAGCAGCTTTATGAGGGAAGCCCAGACTTCCCTCTTCCCAGCCACTTCAACCAGCTCCTCCGGCGGGATCCCAAGGCGTTCCCAGGCCAGCCGAGAGACATAGTCTCTCCAGCGTGCCCTCGGTAGTCCCCGGGGCCTTCCGCCGGTGGGACATGCCCGGAACACCTCTCCAGGGAGGCATCCAGGATGCATCCGAACCAGATGCCCGAGCCACCTCAACTGGTTCCTCTCAATGCGAAGGAGCTTCTCACCCTATCTCTAAGGGAGAGCCCGGACACCCTGCGGAGCAAACTAATTTCGGCTGCTTGTATCCAGGACCCACAGCTCGTGACCATAGGTGAGGGTAGGAACGTAGATCGACCGGTAAATCGAGAACTTTGCTCAGCTCCTTTTTCACCACAACTCAGCTCCTTTTTCACCACAACGGACCGATACAGAGTCCGCATCACTGCGGACGCTGCACCAATCCGCCTTTCGATCTCCCGCTTCGTCCTGCCCCCACTCGTGAACAAGACCCCAAGCTACCTGAACTCCTCCACTTGGGGCAGGATCTCATCCCTGACCCAGAGAGGACACGCTACCCTTTTCTGACTGAGGACCATGGTCTTGGATTTGGAGGTGCTGATCCTCATCCCAAACGCTTCACACTCGGCTGCGAACCGCTCCAGTGAGAGTTGGAGATCACGGCTAGATGAAGCCAACAGCACCACATCATCTGCAAAAAGCAGAGATGCAATGATGAGGCCACCAAACCGGACCCCCTCAACGTCTCGGCTGCGCCTAGAAATTCTGTCTCTAAAGGTTATGAACAGAATCGGTGACAAAGGGCAGCCTTGGTAAAGTCCAACCCTCACTGGAAACAAATTCGACTTACTGCCAATGCGGACCAAACTCTGACACCGGTCGTACAGGGACCGAACAGCCCATATCAAGGGGCTCGGTACCCCGTACTCCCGAAGCACCCCCCACAGGACCCCCCAAGGGACACGGTCGAACGCCTTCTCCAAATACACAAAACACGTGGACTGGTTGAGCAAACTCCCATGCACCCTCGAGGACCCTGCTGAGGGTGTAGAGCTGGTCCACTGTTCCACGGCCGGGATGAAAACCACACTGCTCCTCCTGAATCCGAGATTCGACTTCCCGACGGACCCTCCTCTCCAGCACCCCTGAATAGACCTTACCAGGGAGGCTGAGGAGTGTGATCCCTCTGTAGTTGGAACACACCCTCCGGTCCCCCTTCTTAAAAAGGGAGACCACCACCCCGGTCTGCCAATCCAGAGGCACTGTCCCCGATGTCTACGCGATGTTGTAGAGGCGTGTCAACAGCGAGAGTCTCACAACATCCAGAGCCTTTAAGAACTCCGGGCGGATCCCATCCACCCCTGGGACCCTGCCACCGAGGAGTGACTTCGACCCCAGAGATAGAAGAGACCACTTCAGAGTCTCCAGACTCTGCTTCCTCAAACGTGTCGGTGGAATTGAGGAGGTCTTCGAAGTATTCTCCCCACCGACTCACGACGTCCCGAGTCGAGGTCAGCAGCACCCCATCTCCAATATACACAGTGTTGATGGTGCACTGTTTAGCTCTCCTGAGACTCCGGATGGTGGACCAGAATTTCCTCGAAGTCGTTTTCCATGGCCTCACCGAACTCCTCCCATGTCCGAGTTTTTGCCTCAGCGACCGCCGAAGCCGCATTCCGCTTGGCCAGCCGGTACCTGTCAGCTGCCTCCGGAGTCCCACAGGCCAAAAAGGCCCGATAGGACTCCTTCTTCAGCTTGACGGCATCCCTTACCGCTGGTGTCCACCAGCGGGTCCGAGGATTTCCACCACGACAGGCACCGACCTCCTTACGGCCACAGCTCCGATCGGCTGCCTCAACAATGGAGGCATGGCCCACAAGGACTCAATGTCCCCCACCTCCCCCGGGACAAGGGAGAAGTTCTGCCGGAGGTGGGTGTTGAAACTCTTTCTGACAGGGGATTCCGCCAGACGTTCCTAGCAAACCCTCACAAAACGTTTGTGTCTGCCAGGTCTGACTGGCATTTTCCCCCACCATCAGAGCCAACACACCACGTTGGGAGAATCTTGGCCGCGTTGTCGCTGATCAGACTCATGATGTACTCGTTATTCCAGTAGTACAGCGCTCGTTCTGCCACCTGGAAATGCGGGCTGGGCACGCATTTCCAGGTGGCAGTGGTGATCAGTTGACAGCTCCGCCCCTCTCTTCACCCGAGTGTCCAAAACATGCGGCCGCAAATCCGATGACACGACTACAAGTCGATCATCGAACTGCGGCCTTGGGTGTCCTGGTGCCAAGTGCACATATGGACACCCTTATGTTTGAACATAGTGTTTGTTATGGACAATTCGTGACGAGCACAGAAGTCCAATAACAGAACACCACTTGGGTTCTGATCGGGGGGGCCGTTCCTCCCAATCACGCCACTCCAGGTCTCACTGTCATTGCCCACATGAGCGTTGAAGTCCCCCAGCAGCATGAGGGAGTCCCCAGAGGGAGCGCTCTCCAGCACACCCTCCAAGGACTCCAAAAAGGGTGGGTACTCTGAGCTGTTGTTTGGTGCATATGCACAAACAACAGTCAGGACCTGTCCCCCCACCCGAATGTGGAGGGAGGCTACCCTCTCGTCTACCGGGGTGAACCCCAACGTAGAGGCGCTGAGCCGGGGGGCAATAAGTATGCCGACACCTGCTCTGCGCCTCTCCGCGTGGGCAACTCCAGAGTGGAAGAGAATCCAACCCCTCTCGAGAGGATTGGTACCAGAGCCCAAGCCGTGTGTGGAGGAGAGTCCGACTATATCTAGTCGGAATTTCTCTGCCTCGCACCAGCTCGGGCACCTTTCCCGCCAGAGAGGTGACATTCCAAAAGCTAGCTTCTGTAGCTGGAGATCGGACCGCCAAGGTCCCCGCCTTTGGCCGGCACCCAGCTCTCTATGCACCCGACCCCTTTGGCCCCTCGCACAGGTGGTGAGCCCATAGGAAAAGGGAACCACGTTCCCTTTTCGGGCTGTGCCCGACCGGGCCCCATGGGCGAAGGCCCGGCGACCAGAAGCTCACCTTCGAGCCCCGCCTCCAGGCCTGGCTCCAGAGGGGGGCCCCGGTGACCCGCGTCCGGGCAAGGGAAAACTGGATCCATTATTATAATTCATCATAAGGGGTTGTTGAGCCATGCTTTGTCTGGTCCCTCACCTAGGACCTGTTTGCCATGGGTGACCCTGCCAGGGGCATAAGCCCCAGACAACATAGCTCCTAGGATCATTGGGACACGCAAACCCCTCCACCACGATAAGGTGATGACTCACGGAGGGGTCATTATAGTTATTTTTTTAATTTCATGTTGACTTCCGTTTTTTTTTGTTTTTTTGTTTTTTTTAATTCAATAAGTTGTAATTAGTTTTAAGTGTAGGTTTGTTACTTTTTATTTTTCAAAAACACTTCATTTTACTGTAGTTTTTATTAGTTTTTTTATATGGAGTATTTTTTGAGTGAAACATAAAAAAAAGCAAAGTAACTAAGTATTGTGTAATGAAATAAAGTTGGTAAACTACAATCCCCAAACGACCATTTGACCCTCTTTTTGCTATACAGCCATACAGTAATACTGATGAGCTTAATCATCATTTTTTTTGATCCACTGGCACACGTTCATCCACTTTCAGTTAATTACTTGCATAATTTAAAATGGAAAAAATAAAATAAAAATACCCTGATAGTTTGACAAGTTGAACAAATATTCTGAATGTCAGACGCAAACATTTATTAAATGCATGTAGTTATGCTTATTACTCAAACACAACCTGTGCTACCTTTAACGTAAACACCATCGCTGTCAGCTAAAGGATCATCTGCGGTCTAAATGAATGCAGTAGTGTGATTAATACATTATTAATGCAATATTTTTTGTGATGAATCGTTGATAAAACATCATGAATGAAATTATTTAAGAAAGACTAAAACAAAGGACATCTGCTATAATTATAGTTAGCTTTATAGCTAGTTGTATAAATGTAAAATATATTTTGTTAGTTTTTTTTAATTAATTAATTTATTTTATTTTATTTTTTTGTTTAGATTTGTTATTTTGCTACTTTTCATGAACTATAATAACCTTGATTAGAAGACAGCACCTTTTGTTTGAATTAGGGCTGTCAAAGTTAAAGCGTTAATAGATTAATTAATCACAGAAAATTATCACATTAATCACGTATTAACGCATATTAATCGCACTATTTTTTTGGGACCGCACTTTAGCCTTGAACGTAACAGTGGATGGTTACGTTGAAGGCTGCGCAGGTCAGTGATTAGGTCAATGCACGGCATTTCCTACGCCTGTTGTTCCAAGATGAGCGGGGTGACTCCAGTTGATTTGCTCGGTGGTAAATTTTGCTTTAAAAAACACGCCGAAGGGACTTTAGATAAAACAAAAGTAATTTGCATTTAATTAATTAATGATTGCTGAATTGTACCCAGTTGATATGATGCGTTACCAAGTTTTCGTCAGTATTTAGTACGTTCTTTGCAATATAATTGCTGAATTGCACCCAATTGATATGATGCTGTTACGTTTTGAGCAATACACGCATGCATGCAATTGCGTACATGCATTTAATCAAGGTTTGCAAATGACATTCAGATAATAAAATGCGTTAATGTTAAAATATATTTTGTATTTTATATTACACAAGTAATTTAGCTGATTAATCGTGTTTAATCAAAATTAAAAAGTGTGATTAATCAGATTAAAAATTGTAATCATTTAACACAGCACTATTTTGAATCTACCCATTTATCATTTGAGTTTGGCCTATTATATTAATTATTCAAACAATAAACAGCGCTGCTCAGTTTCAGATTACTAGATAAAATGACTAGCTCAAAAATAAAGGAATTGAAATCACTCTCAATTAATTTGGTACATTTGGAGTGATGTGTACTGGAGGGATGTTTATCGAGTGATCCATCAGTTGCTGTTCGCAAACACAAAAGCATGTCATGGTCTCTTGTTTTACTTTGTACCTGTTGCGTTTGCATGAGTCTGCACAAACAAGCTGTTCTTGCTCAAGCCTCCACATAGGAAGATAGTTTTAATGTCATGACCGGCTTCTTTCATGGCTTCCAGTATATGTAGTGTACCCAGCTGAAATCAGACAAACATCCAGTGAAGAAACAGGGATGCAAATACATTCCGTACTATTCCGCAAAGTCTCAGAGGTCATTTTTGAAAGAAAAAAAAAAAGCAGTGGACTGACCGCCAGGGCTTGAATGGTGGCCAAGTAGAGTAAAGCCAAGTCATCCAAAGTTTGTGAAAGAGACAGTCCAACCACCTGTAAAATTGTCAGCACTCATTTTCACACATTCAAATACTCCAGTGAAACCTCGAAGGTCAAACACAATATGTTTCAGGTCCAGTTGTTTGCAATTTTTTTTCCTAATCCTGTGTCCATTTTTAGAACTCGTACATTTTGATCCGATGGCTTTTGACTCAGCATTATTTTAGTGTTTTTATGGTGTTTACTGTTTCCATGTTAATTTAATGTTTCAGTTGAGAAGTGTTGAGAGGTTTGTGGCCTATTTTTCTTTTCCCTTTTCATAAGCTTCTTTTTAAAATCACCCTTAATAGGGACATTTTATGCAAAACTGACTTTTTGATTGGTGGAATACACAAAAAAAAAGTAGCATCTCTGGAATGCCTGCCCACCCAGCATAAAATTAAAACACTAATCAAATATTTTACAAGCTGCCTGCTTATTCACATGTGTCTATGAGCAAGCTACGAATTTGGCTTAATGATGTCCTCATATGTATTATTCGGGTGAAGATCCAACCCTTTCAAGCCACGCCTAGACTACACTATGGCAAACACTATGGTAAACAAAAGGTAAGCACAGTTGCATTTAGCTATGTTGAAGTTGAATACACGGATTAGTGTTAGGTCACATCACACAGTTGATTGATGAAATTCATTCGTTATTCGAAGCGCGCATCCTCGCATGGGTCGAAGTTACAGACAATATTTGTGTCTGGCGCTGCATGTGCCACATACACAAACAGTATTTGCTAGGTAGAATTCAGCAGTTTGGTGATGAAGTTCAAAAACTACGAGGGAAAATCCAATTCCATGTTGTCTTTGTGGTGGCTTGTGTGAATTTTGTAGTTAGCAACTTATTTTTTTTTTTATACAGCAGCCGCTCGTAGGTCCACCCAGCGTCATCATGGCAATTAAAATCTGTACTTGCCAGAGTCGCCGACAGTATGTGGGCGTAGTGAGTAGGTCACTCGCAGAGGCTTATTTCAGTAAGGCAAAAATAAGGGGTGTCAAGTATATTAATTTTGATTGCTGATTTTTTTTTCTCCAAGCATGTCACAGACATCATTATTAACACACCTGTGAACCATTTTAAACTGTGGTACCACAATATTTACAGTAAGTATCACTTAATGTATGACCACAGACCAAAGTACAGCCTTTACATCAAGCTTGGACTCACCATGCCTTTGAGGGTGGGGTCAGCCAGCGGTGACCTGTTCCCATGAAAGTCTGGCCACACGTGAAGACTTGAGCCCAGCAAGTCAACAGCTGAGCAAGACGAAGCCATTAGCCGCAGGTAGCTGTTCAGGTAGCTGTAGATGCTGTCGCTGGTGCTATGACAACTGAGAAAACACATCCAAAGACATTTATTTGGGATGACAGAAAACTAGTATAAGTAGGATAATCATCTTACCAAACGTAATCATATCCAATATGAACATGATTATGTGTCAGCAAATGGAAGACGACAGCTGCGTTGCAATGTTTTTCAAGAGCCAAATTCTGATTGCATCAACTAACCTCTGCCGCACCTTTTCCTGGAGCTGCACATAAGCGGCATGGCCCTTCACCATGTGTTCAATCTGGAAGAGGAGACACACTGTTACACAGTTATGCTTACACCGGGTTACTATATGGAGTAAGATCAATGTCAAAAAGGCGTGTCCGTGATAAAGATTCGTATCCATGCTAAATGATTTGTATTCATAATAGTAATGTTTCATGTGTTCGCGTGTCAAAAATGTGTGTCTGTGAATTTTTTTCTTGTGAGTACCAATCAAAATTGTGTGTGTGTAGAATTTTTTTTTCTTGCGGATTCCTCGGTTGTGAATACGCCTCCACTGCTGTGGATACGAATCCAGAACATGCAAATTACGATGACGTCACAGGCAGGTCACAAACTAGTGGAGCCGCGATTCCTCCGCCTGTGGATGCGCCATAAAGTTGTTTTTTATTTATTTATTTATTTATTTTTAATTTATTTATTTATTTTTATGTGCCAACAAGATAGAAGATCGCAAAAATGTCATACGCACGCAATTTGGACGGGGCTTCTCACAGCTCAGGTCAAGCCTCATCACAGCATCATTTTAGCAGGTAATGTTAACGTCAGAATCCAATTTATTTTTTATTTTATATTATTAGTAATTTTTTAAATCCGCATTTTCTTGGCACATGCAAAACAAACAAACAAAAAAAAAAATACACTTCTTGGCGCAGGTGGAGGAATCGTAGCTCGACTGTCTGTGATGTCATCTTAATTTGCATGTTCTGGATTCGTATCCACAGCAGCGGTGGCGTATTCACAACTGAAGAGTCGTAAGAAAAAAAAATCCACACGCGCACAATTTTGATTCGTACTTACAAGAAAAAAATTCAGACACACATTTTTGACACGTTAACACACTAAACAATACTATTAGGATACGAATCGTTTATCATGGATACACCTTAGTTTTTTATGGATACGCCTTTTTGACAGTGATCTTATTCCATAACACTACACCAACAACATGAGAAGGCCTATTAATTTTTTGCGGATTTGCAATGACATGCAGGACAAACATAGTTCAATAATAACATTACGAATAACATTTTGAGTGAATTGATTTTTTTATTTTTATTTTTTGCGGTGGGGGTGGTGGGGGGGTACAAAATGAGTTCTTGAGATTAATTTTGGTTTCTTGTTCAGCAGTTTTGTACCATCCTTGAATTGTATTTCTTGTGCAAGAGAGGGAAAAAAAAAGTGTGTGGTTATTTTTTCGTTCCTTGACTCTGTGATTAAAATCCTTTAAGATGCTTTCCATGAAACATGACATTTAGTCAGTCCTTTAGACAGCCATCAATTTATCATTTTCATATTTGTAGAAAACACTCCTGTTACCTAGCGAGCATAGAATTAAGAGTGTAAAATAGTAGTTAACCTGATATCTAGTAGGGGTGTGAATTGCCTAGTACCTGACGATTCGATTCGTATCACGATTCACAGGTCACGATTCGATTCGATACCGATTAATCCCGATACGAATTTATAAGTCGATTGTTGAGATTTTTTTTCATTCAAATTTTGAAAATACTAATCAGTAAGCTTGTAGAGTGTAAGATTTATATGAAAATGTATTATTTATTTATCTGAAATTTCAGTCTTATAGAGGTTGTAATCTGTTTCATGTTTGAACAGCATTAAAATAAAATATTAAGGCTTAATGTTCCGTTCATATAACATTCTTCCATGCTCAAGGTGTGAATCCTAAAAAAAAAAATAATAAAAAAAAATAAAAAAAATTTAAAAAAAATCGATTCTGCCGATTATTGAATCGATTCGAGAATCGCGCGATGTAGTATCGCGATATATCGCCGAATCGATTTTTTTTTAACACCCCTAATATCTAGTATCCTATTTAATTTGAGAGAATACTCTGCATCGTTGTAATATTAGTTGGGCTTGACTAGTGACTAACTAGGCTTGCCTTAGACACATTCGCACATACTGCACAAGGACCACCAGAGCAGAATACACTGACCAGACGTCCCGTGACACTCTGTCCTCCCTCGTTAAGCCACACGTCTGGTACCATGGCAGACAGGTAGGGACCCCACACTCCCGGGACAAACAGCGGCTGCTCACTGACCTGGTCAAGGTTTAAGTCAATCATGCATTAAATACAACATGAAACTAAAAAAAAAAAAAAAACTTGCATCTACAAAAACGCAAACCACGCTGTGGATAAGTATTTCTTTCATTTCTTTTTGGGGGGTGGGGTGGAAATGAACCATAGCAGGGTAACACTGTAACAGACTGACCGCCATGTGACAAGATGATGTCCCACAGATCATGGCCATGCGTGTCGTGATTGGCTGTTCCTCGCATGGCAGCTGAAAGCCTTTTACGTCTGCTCCTATCACACCTGGAGAAACAAAACAAGACACAATGACCCTTCTGTGTGGAAAAAAGAAGCAAGTACTATATTAGCGTTCTGTGATGCAAAGTTTATCTCCACCCTTTCAAGTCATTCTCATTTGGAATTCCCCAATGCATGAGTGTAAGGGCAAGGCGGCATACATCACTATGACATGACCAGCATGTGTTCTTTTAACCCCTGACTGACACAACAATTTGAGATTAGCAAAGGTCAGATGCAGTTCAGGAGTAGTTGAAAGCGTCGACTAAATCCAGATATCACACCATGGTACGGTGGTGCTATTCTTCTAGTGTACTAAAGGTACAAATGTTGCAGAGAAACAACTATGTTCTGCATGAGATACCAAGGCCTCCAGCGTGAGCATCAATGAGCGAAGCCCCCACTGCAGTTCCTGGATCTAGACCCAAATCTGCTGCGGCCTCCTGTGTCAGGCCATCCCCAAGAGGACTCCCAGGAGAACATGTTGTGTTGCCTGCAAGAAAAACAATTGATTCAATAATAAATGAAATTGCATTCAAATAAAATAATTATGTTTAATGTTTTCACAACTTGGCATTATGCTTTTTAAAATGGACCTATTTTGGAAAAGTTGTTTTCGGTGAGATCCTCCAGTCCGATTGATGTCCAAAAACTGCCATCCCATCCCTCTGGGGGGCAATACGTCCATTTACAAACCAGAGTGCAAAGGGATCTGTTAACAATAAAGGAAGCAGCAGTAGCATCTCAACAGCAGAGATGAATTTGCAATCTAGTGGGGGCAACACCGGAATAAATGAAGCATTCCCGGCATAACGTTCTTTATTCTTTCTTTATTTTTTTTAATACACACCAAGAGAATATTTAAACATTTTATCATAATAATTACCGTATTTTCACGACTATAAGGCGCACCTTAAAAGCCTTCAATTTTTTCAAAAGCTGACCATGCGCCTTATAATCCAGTGCGCCTTATATATGGATCAATATTGAGCCGCAACAGGTCTCGCTGTCAAGACGCTATCGGTGACCCTGCACGATCGGCGACACGCATGTGCAGAAGATCCCGCCATCTTGGATCGCTAGCTAATACTAATACCTTACCTCAGAGAAAATAATAAAACAGCTGTTTATTCATTTTGGGAGTGAAAGGAGTTGTCAGAAAGCTGGTTTGTAATCTATTAATAAAGTTTGACTGACCTATCTGACTGTTGTGTTGACATTCCCTTTAGTGCAGCACCATCTAATGCAGAGGTGTCAAATTGCATTCCTCGTGGGCCGCAGTCCTGCAGATTTTCGAGGTATCTCTACTCCAACGCACCTGATTCAATGATCAGGATAATTATCAGGCTCCTGCAGAGCTTGCTGATGAGCTTAAATATGAGTCAGCTGTGTTGAAAGTGGGAAACCTCGAAAACCTGCAGGACTGCGGCCCACGAGAAATGCAGTTTGACACCTCTGATCTAATGGATGCATAACGTAACCCCAGCCTCTATTGTAGCGCCTTATATATGGAAAAAGTTTTAAAATGTCATTCATTGAAGGTGCGCCTTATAATGCGGTGCGCCTTATAGTCGTGAAAATACGGTACTTGTACACAATTGTCTATACAGAATATTAATTGATCAGCAAACCGTATTTTCAGTGGGCCAATTTCAAACAAGAATTTAAACTTAAAGTGAAAGTCCACCGTAAACAAATTTCTTGACATTATGTTCTATGCACCCCACTAGTCTAAATACAGTATTCTGGTTAATATTGTGTTTGTGGAATATGAGTTACACAGAAAAATCCAGTAGTTTTTATCAGTATCAGAAGGCAGCCATTTTGCCACTGAACTCGGCCTTAGAAAACAGGTGAGCTGTGACTAGTCATTGCCTGAGCCCAGAGCAACTGTGATGTCATCTTCAGTCGACAGCAAGTGGCAAAATGGTTGACCCCTGAGATGGATAAAAACAGCTGGATTTTGCTTTATAACTCATACTGTATTCCACAAACGTAATATTAATCAGAATGTCATGTTTGGAATAGTGAAGTGACATCACATTTAAAATATTACCAATAAATGTTTAAAGTTGACTTCCCCTTTAAACTTAGCATTTGTAGTATCAAAAACATACAGTAAGGCATTCAATTAAAAAACGGCCTTAAAACAGCCTTTGTGCAACTGCACTTGAGCAGCTAGCATTTTAGTATGCAACATAATACAGTCGATTTATAGCTGTGCGTTTATGAGCTAACTAGGACTAAGAAAATGTTCTTTATACTAGTAAAAGTATTGGAAGTGTTCAAACTAAAAAGAAGACACCTCAAGAAGAAACAGTTGAAATGCTATGGGGTATATGGAAGAGGCGGGACTTGCGACTTCCGTGAGTTTGCACATGAATTTGGTTCCGGTCCGGGTTGCGAACACGCAACCGAGGTGCACAAAGTCGGAAGCACAAGTATTTTGACGTGGCCCACACGTCGCAAACCGAACCGGAACCAGAGCTGATGTGCAAAAACTTCCGTAGCATATACCCCATAGACTTTCTTAAATGTTAATGTACTTTTCAATTTCACTTAAAATGTTTAGATAATTCATGTAACGTTAGATTATAATCCTCAAGAATATTTTTAATGGACTTCATCTAGCTAAAACAATTGGAGAATGTTCTCAGATGTTAGCTTTTTAATTGTGAGAAACAATATTAAAAATCTTGTGTACATTAGTAAGGCAAGGCAGTTTTAAGCAGACAACACCTTCAAGCATCAACAACAGTTGACATTCAAAGCAAAGCAGAGAAAACAAAAGTAGCTTTAAAAAAAAAAATCACTAAAAAGAAAGTAGAAGGCTAACTTTTAGTTGTCAGATAATTGTAACAGATTTCAAAAGCAGGACAAATTACATAACTCATCAATTGACAAAATTGAACTAAAACACAAGGGGGAGGGGGCGGAGGGGTGGAATGTCTGTGTGTAGTTAAAAGCGCTATTGTATATAAAAAGCGGTCCATTTATTTACCTTTGCAACAATCCGTAGTATGGCAACGCGCCACATGGTGGCGCCTCTGTTTTATCATGCCGATGGGTCACTTTTTCAGAGTACAGTATTTTTGCCATTGACCTGAGTGGTCATATACAGAACTGTACGCTTTATCGTGGTGCAAGAACATCTTTATTTTTGGTCTTTTAATAAAGAGTACATGTGGATATTCGGCCCATTTTTGCTCCCTGCCTGGCTGTCCAGTGGCACCCGCCCATGGCTGTACTCGGCCCAAACCAATCACGTTACACACTGTTCAACGGTGTACAATCGGGCCATTTCCGTGACATGCACACGAAAACCGTAACTGATTGTCCTCAAAATGTATGAGTACACGTGTACACATGCTAATAGTCTGAAAATATTAGAACAAAACTTGCAATATTTTTTTTCTACTCATGTCGTAACATGGGCTTCCCTCCTTGACTCGTAGACACAAAACATTATGTCACTTTATAGCCAAAAAACGTAACTTAATGTCACCATCATTTGTGAGTCCATGTGTAGACAGGTGATCATCACCAGAGTGTAGTCTGGAAATATTAAAACAGAACTTTGAATATTTTGGATAATATGATTTTATTTTTGTATTTATTTATTTGATTTTATTAATTTAATTTTATATTTAGAGTTTTACAGGTACTCGTGTATGTGCCATTCACATGCATCTGTATGTAAAGTACTTATTTTTAACATACTGTCTCATCATCTTGATTTGAAATATTTTTCCTGTGTGCAGCTACTGTCTAGATGTCTCCTTAAACCAGATTTTCCTCAGTGCACAACCGAAAAAGACTTATTCAATTCTATCATAAATATATCGACAGTATGTCGAAGATACAAATTATTGTTAAAAGTACTTGTACAACATACCTGGTCAATGAGCCAGTGGCCTTCCATGAGAGAAAGTCTGGAAGGTCAAAAAAGTGAGCAGCTTTGTTCCAGCAGCTTTCCCTGAGGTTCTACAGAAGCACACACACACACACACACACACACACACACACACACACACACACACACACACACACACACACCCACACACACACACACACGCACGCACACACGCACGCACACAAACAACAGCACTTTGAGTTGCATTTTAAATGTATGAAAGGTGCTATATAAATAAAGTTGATTGATTGATTGATTGAACAACAACAACAACAACAACAACAACAACAGTGTGTTATGTGCTGAGGTTGGATCCCAAAAATTCAGACACAAATAAGACGTTAACTTTTTATTCACATCGAGAGGCGTGAACAAACTTACCTAGATGAGAAACAACGAGAGTTGCACAGAGGAAGAGAGGTAATAATCCGACAAATACACACCCTTCTCAGAAAGGTATATAGACAGCGAATCGATCTGCTTGGTTGTGGCTAGACATGTGGGTAACAGGACTGACCTGGTATCTGATTGGCTGTTAACCAGATAAAGAGATTAAAGATTCTTGACATCACGTAGCTTCTGACATCACATAGCATCTAACCATAACCCTTACATGACCTTAGTCATGACAGTAAGCATAACCCTTGCATGACCCTAGTCATGACAGTAAACATAACCCTTACATGACCCTAGTCATGACAGTAAGCATAACCCTTGCATGATCCTAGTCATGACAGTAAGCATAACCCTTGCATGACCCTAGTCATGACAGTAAGCATAACCCTTGCATGACCCTAGTCATGACAGTATGAGATTGCAGACATTAAAGAATCTTTGGACCAATAATAAATTCTCATGTCTGGGATAACGAACAATGTAAAACATCAACTATTGGACCTACGCTCACCTCTTACCTCTTTGAGCCACAGTAGTTTAGGTGGTTGCATCTCTGGTGACATGACCCCTCCAACCCGACTCAGGACGCTGTGGCCTGTGTTTGTGATCCGGGCCGCTTGCTCTGCAGCACGATGGTCCATCCACATCACCACATTTCGCTGGTTGTTTCCTGGATAAGCAGGAAAGGCAGTCATGGTGGTTGTTATTGTAGCTTTGCCTTATTCTTACTCATGTCTTCTTATACATCAGAATCAGTAGTAGTTGGGTGCAGACCAGTCACCAATCCTCGTTTTTTTGTTTGGTTGGGGGTGGAATGGAACATGACGGACATTCAATGAACAATCGTGTTAATTGTCATTGGGTGAAATGACGATTATACCATCCTGATTGTCATTGGGTGAAATGACGATTATACCATCCTGATTGACCGCTACAGGCTGGAAGCTTTGGTCCAACACCACAAGGGAACAGGTAGCATCAAAACCGATCCCTCTCACATACTTCTTATTCACTCCCTGTGTCACTTCCTGACAAAGAAAAAAAATAAAATAAAACAATCCACAAAAAAAGCATTATTATTATTATTATTATTATTATTATTATTATTCAATATCCCACTCTTCCTCCATACAGTATATTTGAACAGTTTTCTTTTTCTCTAGTGGGCGCTATTCTGCATCCCCTGCTTCGTCGTACTCGTGTAGCTCGCTTTTACCTTGACAACTGCGCAGCATTTCTGCCAGATCTCAGAGGAAGACTGCACATAATGGTCATTGAGGGGTTCCCAGATGCTAATGGACTCCTGAGCAGCCGTCTTCAAATGTCCTTCTCTGGTCACCAGAGCAGCCCTCACGCTGGCAGTGCCTACGTCCACTCCAACGTAAAAGATTTCAGCCATGAGGAAGGACACCACCTGGTAGCGTTGCGCATAGATTCAAATGCAGGCGGTTACACTACCAGTGCCGACATTTGAGCAGAACGTCTTCAGCAGACACATTTTACTTATACGCGGCATATGCTTGAAATGAGTGCGTCGAGACTGAAGAAAGCTTTCGGTGCAGCAGCGAGCGTAACAGAATAAACTGCGCGCAAATCTAAATGATAGTTTATCAGCAGACAAAGAATTCCTGATAGTTTATCAGCGGACATAAAATTCTTGAACTGAACTCACCCAGTGACTGAAACCTGTTCTCGGCCCAGATGAAACACTTTGCGCAAGGCACTCTCCAGGAGAACGGAACGAGAAAGAGGACAAAAATTATCATGTGCGCATTCTGCAACCGAGTTATTTACCGTATGATCGTGTACAGTACGGTGTACCCATTGCAGATAGCAACAAAAAATGATGCACATTAAAATGCGAGTTTAAAAATTCCGTTGCCACTTGCTGGACTAAAAAAGACTTCACGCTACAGCAAGTCCGGGCTCAGATAACGACTTTCCCAGCTCACCGGTTGTCATATCAAGATGTACTCTAACTATGGAGGAGAGTTAAAATAAATAAATAAATAAATAACGTGAAAATAAAAACGCAAATAAAAATATATAATTCTAAATTAAATACAAACAAATAAATATAAATGGAAATAAAAACAACAATAAATGTAGAGTATACATAAATAAATACAAGTAAAATTAAATATTGTACATAAAGAATGATATTCTAAAAATAAATATAAAAATAAATGTGGACATAATTACAAAAATAAATATATAAATAGAATTAAATGTCAAAAAATAAATGAAAATGCTCTGCTCTCATTTATTTCATGCTGCAGACGCTGTCTATGGAGGACCAAAAAATGCCAACATAAATAATAAATAAATACACACAAGTGAAAATATGAACAGATTTGAAAAATCTAATTCTAAAATTAAATACAAAAAAAATAAAAAAATACCGACTGGTTCATAGTTCAGAGGCTGAGGGTTTCAATCTGGGCTCCAGTCTTCCTGTGTGGGTTTTTATGAATTGATTGATATTTAAATCTATTTATAGATTTATTTATTTGTATTTATTTCCACATTTATTTTCAAATTTATTTAATTTTTTTATTTTTATTTGTTGTTTTTGATATTTATTTATTTTTGTATTTAATTTTTAAATTATATTTTTTTATATATGTTTTGTATTTCATATTTATTCTTTATTTTGGCGTTCTTGGTCCTCCATACTAACAATGGATTGGTTTAAAACAAAAAAAACAATCAAATAAAACTACCCTTCAAGGTGATATTGGTTTAACCAATACATTGTTCAATTTCTGACCAATCCGTTTGTTTATCGGACTACCGACGTTATTGGTTAACCATTGGTGGAAACTTCACTAGCCCAACTGTTTTGCTGATGTTGGACAAATGGATAGAGCGGCACTGTAGCCGACGTGTTGGCATACCAACTCGGAGTTCAGAGGCTGAGGGTTCCAATCTGTGCTCCAGTCTTCCTGTGTGGAGTTTGCATGTTTTCCCCAGTACTCTGGTTTCCTCACAGTTTTTCCAAAAACATAGAATGGGAAATGGTCCACTCAACCGCAATGTATTGGTAAGTGTTGGACTTACGGCACAGGTGTCTAAATCAGGAGTGGCCGGAGGGCCGGACTCTTGCGGGTTTTCGAGGTTTTCCCTCACTGATCATAGGAATCAGCTGTATTGGAGAAGGGAAACATCTATAACATAGCACTCTGGCCCTCGAGGACCGAGTCTGTGTAAATTTTCCTTTGGCATGATTGTGAGTAAATGTTTATTTATCTGTATGTGGTCTGCGATTGGCTGGAAACCAGTTCAGGTTTTCTGCCCACAGCCTGTAGATAGCTGGGATAGGCTCCAGCACAAACACTACTTTATTCCAGATAGTAACATTCCAGGTAGTATTAACCAATATTAATAACCATTTTAACCAATTTAATTGTTCATTAACCCAATGTATAATGGTTGGATTGGTTACTTCCTATCGGGTTCCACGCAACTTAATCAATATCTTGGTCAATGACCAATTTCTATTTGATGGTCCTATCACCAATATAGATTGGTTGAAAACACTACAATTCTAGATTGGTTTTCACCAAAGGATTGGCCAGATACATAGCTACCAACTTGATTGGTAAATTAATTTAACCAATTTTATGGTTAATTTGACTAATTCATTTTTAGGGTGCACAATTTACACTGTTCAATACAAAATTGCACATCCATCCATTTTCCGAACCACAATGTTATAATAATAACATACTGTATTTATAAAAATCTCAGGAGGGATGTATTCACTTTTATATCTGTGAGTTGACTTATTTCGACGTTACAGTTTATTTAGACTGTAAAACTAGCTGTACACTTTTACATGATAACAAATGTAATTTTTTCAGTGTCGTCACATTGACGAAAATGCGTGGGTTTGTACTCACTGTTGTTGTCTTGCTGTGTCCTAATGCCAACCTCTGATCCCAGCTGCCAGGAAAGATATTTTTGAAACAGTCCAGACACAATCATTGATTTTTTGGGGGGGACCTTGGGGGGGTGTTCTTTCTCAATTTATCCCTCTATTTACATGCATCAGTAGTTGTTGGGCAAATTAATAATTTGGGAAAATTCACGTTTATGCCGTGGCTCAAGTACAGAGCTCATTGGTATATTTCTGTTCATGAAATGGATGGATGGAACTTAAAACCTTTTAATGACGCTTTACTCAGTAATGTTTGCTGTTTCTTCATCTCCAAGCTGATATGAGGAAGGTCAGAGCTGCAATTATTTACTGACCACTGACTGACCACAAACAGACTCAAAACCATTACTTGCCTACTCTGAATATATATTTTTTAATCATGGTGCTATTGGGAATGTTCAAGAACTATATTGGATGGATTTTCCTGATTTGGTTTTCTGTAGCCCATCACTATGTTTCAGCAACGCGTTCTTGTCGTGCGCCCAGACTGAACGGAGGTTATTTTGTACCTCAACAAGACACATATTCGCATGGAACGGTGTTGCCCTATGCGTGTGAAACTGGACTCAAGCCAGCAGCGGAGAGCTGGTGGGCAACAACGACATGCCAGAATGGGAAATGGTCCACTCAACCGCAATGTACTGGTAAGTGTTGGACTTACGGCACAGGTGTCTAACTCAAGGCCCGGGGGCCTGATGCCTGCCATAAGATAACCAATTTTTTTTGTCTGTATTATAAACTGATTAAAATGTACGATCCAAGGTGTAATGGTGTTGTTGTTTTTTTGCTCCCTAGATATCAACAATTGCATTCCACCAATTATCCCTCACGCAAAATTCACTTCAAGCTCATTGGGTTGGTATGAGAATTATTATGAAATAAGGATAATTTGTGATCCCGGCTACTCATACAAAAACAGGGATGCTCCCACTCAGTGTGTCAATGGATCATGACGTTCTCTTCCAATCTGTGAGCGTAAGTCTGTCTAATTTCTGAAGATTTTGTCATATAGCCTACTGTATACACATTATTGGTCTTGTTTTTACAGAAAGTATCGAGGCATGTGATGACCCCCCTAAAATCCAACACGCTGTAATCATAAATCAGGGCCCTCGCCATGATGTGTATGCTTCTAATACTAAAATAGTATACGAATGTGAAGCTGGATACGATGTAGAAGGAAAACAGAATAAGTGCATTGTATGCATTCATGAAGAATGGTCAGGCGCCCCATCCTGCAGTAAGTAAAATAAAGCAGATTTGCCGTTTGTGTTTAGGTCAGTTAAGTGTATGCATCATCCACATGTTGCTAGCAAAATAATAGTTGTGAACTTGTGACTAAACTTCCATCGTTGTTCAAACTGACATCCCCCACCCGCACAGTCAAACAAGCAAAGCCAGCCCCTGGTAGCTCCACACCATCTACTGACAGTGAGACAAGTCCTGCAGATGGAGGTATGACCAAATTTAAAAAAAAAATAAATAAAAAAAATAAAAAATAAAAAATAAAATAAAAAAAGGTTAAGAAAGAAAAATTTTATCAGGCACACACACACACACCCATATACACACACACACACACACACACACACACACACACACACACACACACACACACACACACACACACACACACACACGAAGTAGTACTGCTTTTTATGACCCCCAAAAATTAAGTTTCAGTAATCAAAGTCACCTGGACAAAAATGAAGGTACCCTTAGGCCTATGTATTCTGCACTGATAAGCTAAGTGGCTATCTTTTCAAGTGTAAGGTTTCTTGAACACTTTGTTGAATGAAGCAAAGCAGCCTCAGAACCGAATCGAGAAGAAGCTCTCTGCCACTGGATGGCAGATTTCACTCTACAATGCTTTGATAGCGTTGTATATTTACTTGGGGAAGTGGGGTCAGTCACTGAGCAGTGCTGAGTTGGTCATGAAAGAACTTCCTTTGAAACAATGTGTCCACACTTAAAACAGTTAAAAGTTATGTCAATCTTCAATGTAACAAATATGTTCATTTATTATTCATGTTTAGTCATCATCCTTTTTCAATTAAATTTGTGTACAAATCAATACTGATGGTCTGTCCCCACGACCACGTTGTGTGTTATTTTTATGCAGTATTAACCAATTTAAAATGTATGAAAAGAGCTTGATAATAAATCCAATAACTTTCTTGAACTCTTGAACTGTAACTCCACCTCTCTTATTCTGCCGGAACAGTGCAGCATTATGTCGCCTCAAGATTGAAAATCTGGATTTTTTTTTTTTTTAAAGACAATGAGTGAAAGTACGTTAGATATATTTGTGTAAGCTGCTTTTGTAGTGAAATTACGTTAGATATATTTGCGTAAGCTGCTTTTGTTAAAAATGGATCACTATAATGCTTTGTGCAGAAGCGTGCATAGAGATTCATTCCCACCTATTATTACACCACTAAAACAGCTCATTGCTTGGTTGATTTCTCAAGTTATGATTGTGGAGATGCGAAGATTCGCCTGGCAGTGACAATATGCAAAGCAAAAAATATTTTTTCAAACATTGTCCCACTGAACCAGTTTTTAAATGACAAAAAATAAAGTGTGCTACTCATGGTGTCTTCCTTTTATCTTGCAGGATCATCAACCAACACCGGTTATAATGATCCACAAGTTACAAGTAGCTACTCATTCATTATCCAATGATTTCATCAGCTTAGGTGGTAAATGTTTGAGATGTTGAGTGCATTTTTCTATTAACCCATTTTAGTTGACCATTGTGGAAGGAGTCCCATTGTCCACAATGCTGAGATTGTAGAAAAAGATCCTATGTTTTTGAAATACCAGTGTGGCAGATTCTACAAACGAGTAGGTCCGGAGATGGTCTACTGCAACACTAATGGCCAGTGGTCCACAACGCCCACCTGCAAAGGTTTAATAATAATAATAAAGTCGGAACATTTGACTTATGAGATGTTGATGGACTTGTTTCTTGTTGTGTACAGCTACCTTCTGCTCTGTGGACACCGATCAATATCACCACTTAAAACATGACGGAGTTAAATATAGAAACAATGGCGAAACGGTGAGACTGGAATGTGTCCAACTGGACCACTGGGTGTCGACTCATTATTCGGAGGGGCAGTGCAACAACGGAAGAATAACATTTGGCCAATGTAAGTGTTTTTTGTTTTCGAAATGATTCATAAACATGCCACAGACATCAATTCATGAATGCATGAATCTGACTAAAACTTCAGTTGTTCACAAGCCGTTGTGATTGTTTCAGGTTGTAGTTGGTTGGAACTGAAGATTGTAAGTGACTTATTTTTCCACCCCCAACACAATGTCAGTTTTGATTTTTTTATTCTGATTAAATCCTCTCTTCGTCATCAGCATTTCTGCTAAAGGATCCAGGTTGAAGATGCAGCATTTTACAGCAGCTCTCCGACGATGTCTGGATTGTTGTCCACCTCCATCTATTTTTAGCTTGATGAATATCGCTGTCTCCTCGCTTGTCACTCACGTGAAATACACAGTGTAATGTTTGATGGACTGTGGTGAATAAAACTTTGCTCAAAAAAAAAAAAGGATCATTTTGTGGTGCCTCCGTAATTTGTCATTTCAGCAATCATCCATTAAGCTCAAAGGAGGCCAACGTCTGAAGTAATTTCTGTCAAAATCGCACATGAAAGCTGAAAAGCTGACACTGAAGTGACAAGCAATGGATGGAAAATTAACTGAATTATTGAAATGTAGTAAGACTTGAAGAGATGCAATGTTTTGAATCAGTTCAGAATCAGATACATGGAAAGAGCAGATTTTTTTGATTTTTTTTAAATGTGAATTCTTAACAGTACCACGTCTTAAACTCAGGTCCTCAAAGGCCGCAGTCGTGCATGTTTTCGAGGCTTCTCTCCTCACCGGATCCAAAGGATCGGCTCATCAGCAAGTTCCGCAGAAAACTGATAACAATGCTGATCATTTGATTCAGGTGCGTTGGAAGAGACTTTATTCGAACATATCTGAAGCTCATATTCATAATCGATACAAGTAGAATGAACACTCAAGTCAAAGTGCCACTGTCATTTTTAGCAGCTGTACAACAAGTTCTTCCATTTGTCTTTCGTTTTGCAAGACTATGCTTATTTGTTTCACCTGTGACTTTGGTTAGCGTTTGAGATGTTCTCCACGGAGGAAGTGGAATCCAAAGCGAGCAGCGTTCCCAGGTATGCCTGTTCTCGGGTGTCGAGCATCTGATCGGGCCTCACAGGGGGGACGATGTTGGTCAACTGGGGTCCCAGAGTGTACTTCTCTAAAAATGCCAGCTCTGAGCTCTGGTAGCCTGAATTTGGCTGCGCTTCTTCAACTTCAGGGTCCAGTTGGCCCTGCCCGAGTCTACCCGCCATCTGGACGGATTCTAAAGTGTCAGGCACACAGACGTCCGACGGTGTCGATTTGGGTTCCTTACAAAAAGGATCTGGGCCCATTTTGTCCTGACCCAGGGTCCCACCGAGAGGCTGCTCAAGAAAGCGGATGCTGTGAACGTGGTCCACATGATACTTGAGCTTGTCTTTCCTCTTGAAGGCGGCGTTGCACTGCTGGCAGTTGAAAGGACGCATGTCCGAGTGGATCACCATATGCTTGGTCAAGGTCTTCTTGATCCGAAACGTCTGGTGGCACTCCGGACAACTGAAGGGTTTCTCACCTTTCACAGGAACATCAGTAAATAACAAAAATGAATGAATCAAATAAATGTAGTAAGTTCAAGTACCTCATTTTTAAGCCAGCAAAAATGATTCAGTACCATCATTTTTTTTTTTTTTTTTAAACTATCAGTATTTGAAAATACCGTAATTTCCATGCTATATACGCCGCAAATTTCTTCACATGAGCACTTGACACAAACTATTAAGACAAACCAACCTTTTGGCATTCACAAGCAGTAATAAATGTTGGGTAATAGAGGCAGATTGTAACTACAAAACAGACCACATGGGCTAATAGTAGCTGTATTGGTAGTGAAACAAGAACCTAAACTTGCACCATGCAGGAGGTGTAGTCAAACCAAACACACACCTTCAATTAGATCTCATGACACCACAATTATCCACAAGATGGCGCCAAATAATTACTGTGTTAAATTGGCATGAGCACAAAACGGTTCTCAAATGGCTCTCAGTGAGTAACAGAGAAAAACAACAACAAAAAACATTTATGATTAAAGCAATTACCTGAGTGGGTCCTGAAATGCATTTCCAGACTGGATTTTCCTTTGAATTCTTTCTTGCAAACCTCACATTGATGCGTGAGTGTTTTATACCTACAAGAATACCAATGAGATCATTTTTGTACAGATAGCAGAGAGAATAATATGGCTATAATAAATGCAAATTAGGCGTGTGTCGCTAACATACTTCTGCCACACTTTCTCTCCCAAATGAACATTTCTGTAGTGGACCGTCAGGTGATCCTGGCGTCGGAAACACTTCCCGCATTCTTCACACTGATGTGCTTTTTCACCTGAAATAAAGCAGGCACGCTGGGAATAATACAGTGATGCCTCGAGATATGAGTGATTTGTTTGGTTGATTCTTCTGTGATCCGCCAGCAAGAATTTGAGATGCACATCCTGAACTCGGCTCACTTCACATCAAGCAGCAGTTCGGCAGATAGAATTAGTGAGCAATTCTATCTTTCAGCTGATTACCGCTACTCCAAGATGTCTACACCACTGTAGCATAAAACATAGATAATTATACGTTATACAACAACCATATCTACCTTATACCTTAAAAGCAATAGTACAGTATACCTGTATATAAAACTTAGTGCCATCTATTGGTACTTTAATAGAATGCAACAACCTAAATTCAAAGCCACTTATCTGACCTTGTCGACTTTTTTTTCTCCAGCCCTAATTCTCTACACTCTCTTAAGTTTATCTCCTTCGGGTATCCGTAGCAGAATGATGCTGGTCAAACATGACAGCCTCCTGTCGGGCGTGGCATGACCTATGTAATATAATTACCGATTACTAGACCTTTATGTTGATGATGGGATAGAACTTTTTCTTTTTCTTTTTTGTGCATATTATTGATGTATTTATTTATTTTTAATGAATGAACATCAAAAAAATGTAAAAATTTTTTTTGCACAAGTCACACAATAAAAAGGTGGGCTAATAAAATTAGAATAGTCATTTTATAATGCTTTAAGGCAGTGGTCCCCAACATTTTTTGCACCATGACTGATTCATACAAGTACCTACATGCTTTTCACGGACCGGATGGACATGCATGGACAATGAAATTAAGCCGTAACTCGTAACGCAACTTGCTCATTTGTCAACCGTTTTTCATGCGATTAATTTTTTCTGGCAAGGCCAAAGTGTGTACTATTTACATTCATGAAACGTGCTGACCACTTAGACCTCCGAACTTAGAGACACTGTGGGGACACAGCTCAAAAAGGGCACATTATATCTAAGTACCGCTACTGGTATTCATATATCTGTGGACTTGATTTTTTTGACAGATGAAACTTATCAAAGTAAGAGAATTTCAAACCAAAACCTTTTTTTAAAATTAATTAATTAAATTTTTTTTTAAATGGGGCGGCACGGTGAATGACTGGTTAGCACGTCCGCCTCACAGTACTGAGGACTCGGGTTTGAATCCAGGCTCCGACCTTCCTGGGTGGAGTTTGCATGTTCTCCCCATGCCTGCGTGGGTCTTCTCCGGGTACTCCGGTCTCCTCCCACATTCCAAAGACATGCATGGCAGGTTAATTGGGCGCTCCGTATTGTCCATAGTTGTGCTTGTGAGCGTGGATGGTTGTTCGTCTCTGTGTGCCCTGCGATTGGCTGGCAACCAGTCCAGGGTGTACCCTGCTTACTGCCCAAAGCCAGCTGAGATAGGCTCCAGCACCCCCCACGATCCTTGTGAGGAATAAGCGGTCAAGAAAATGGATAGATGGATGGATTAAAAAAAAAATGTGTCTGAACATGAAAAATCCCAATCTATCAAATTAGTACACAGGAAATCTTTGATCATAGATACCAGCAAATTAGGAGTGCACATTATACGTGAGTAGAGAGTAAAAGAAAAACCAAAAAAGGTTTCTATCTGTATTAGACAATACTGCCCGCCAGATGGCCAAGAGGTGTCCATCTGGAGTAGCACAATCTCCACTGAGTTGAAACAAGTTTGACAGAAAAAAGTCCATTTGAAATGGCAACAACAGCTTAGAGCGTCTTTTCTGAGGAATTGTTCATTATCTGGAAAACTGCACCACTGTAACATGTTCCTCATTTAATTATTTTTGTTTTTCAGCTCAGTTTTTGGCAGTGATAAATCCTTCCACTGCCATATTATGATGACCATACTTAAATATACTTGGGGGTTGAAGAGGATTGTACCAGAGTGCGTCTTCTGGTGTTTGGTTAGGTGATCGTGGCGTACGAAGGTCTTCCCACATTCGTCGCACTCATAGCGCCTGTCATTGCGGTGTCTTCTCAAATGGAGCCTGTCAAAAATAAAGTAGTGCAAGAAAATTCACATTGTGAACAATCAAACTCAGATGCCATTTCACCAACCTGTATGAGCTTTTGTGGCGGAAACTTTGCCCACAGAGACCACAAATGTGAGGCTTCTCACCACTGTGGATCCGCATGTGCTCCCGCAACGTTGTTCTACCGGAGGAAAACTTATTTTTGAAAGGCGGCATCCAAAAGGAAGTACATACAGACAGTGCGAGGAAGATCCTTCCCCACCTTTCCCTTACAGACTTTCCACACACAAAGCACGTCCACTTTCTTTTCCCTCCATGTGTGCATTCAATGTGCCGCCTCCTGTTCCCGGTATCGTTAAAATTCCGTCCGCAGATCTCACAAGGAAAAGGTCCTGAAAATGACAAGCATTTCTTTTCTTTTCTTTTCTTTTTTTTTTAAATAAACAGCAGCCATGTAATGTGCAAAGAATGTAAAACGGTTAATTTTTAAAATAATTAAAATAATACTCATTTGGTATTGAATTATTTACTAATTCAGTTGTGATTAATAAACTCTCTGTTTTTATGTAAAAAGTAAATGTATGTAAATTTGTTCCAGGAAGAAAGAAATTGATCCTTCTTAAAAGGAGTAATTTTCCTCATAGTGCTCACCCAGGTGGTACTTTTCTTGGTGCTTGAGCCTAGCAAACCTGGACCTAAAGTATTCGTCGCAAAAAGCACATTTGAATGGCCGGTCTTGGGTGTGCAGGATCATATGCTCCTGCAAGTGAGTCCTGCGGGTAAAACACTTCAGACAAATCTGGTTCAGCAAGAAAAGAGAAAAGGAGTAAAGTCAACTAATTTCATTAAATGCACATTCGTATAGCTAGATAGTGGTCTGTGATCAAGTTAGATACATTAGCTGTGATTTAAAAAAATATATATAAATAAAGAGTGCAGCCCTCACAGGACATTTCCAGCCTTCACTTTTCATCTTCTTCTTCCTCTTACTGAGAAACTCTTGGAGGTGTTCTGGGTGAAACCTTGCAGGACAGAGGAAAGAGCAAGATTATCTAGGCCAGAACACTTGCTAATATGCCCTGCGATTAGCTGGCAGCCAGTCCAGGGTGTACCCCACCTACGGTCCAAAGCCAGCTGGGATAGGCTCCAGCAACCCCTGCGACCCTTGTGAGGAATAAGCGGTCAAGAAAATGGATGGATGGACTTGCTAATACTACAGAGCCTCATGAGAAGGTGGTTTGTTGTTTATCCAACATGGGTTCATGATTGTGTACATGCTAGCTGCATATTGTTGGTGATTTATGATGATTGATTTTCACTCTGTGCGACAGGGCTGAAAACGTCTGAAACTGGAGTGAAGCCGGTCTCACCTGCGTACATGCTTGCCCAGAGTTTTCGTGCTAGCGTGGAGTTTATTACAGAAGGGACACTTGTGCTCTTTGATCTGGAAGGGAGCGTTGCTGGCGTGCTTCTTCTTGTGAACCGTCAAGTTGGATTTGGTGGAGTAGCGCTGCAGGCAGACGTCACACTGGAAGGGTTTTTCTTTTGTGTGCACGCGGGTGTGGCTCTCGTACTTGCCTGGTAGACACCGCAATCACCAATTAGGTGAGCTGGAAGACATGAATTTGAAATAAATTTGGATAGTTAACACTTCACCATTCCCACCTGCTCGATCAAAAGTCTTGTCACATTTGGGGCACTTGAGAATCTTCTTGCTGCCGATGCGGATGATGGCAGGAGTCAGACCTTCGGGATATACGGGACCTGGGGCTGACGCTTTACCGCCCTCCTCAATCGGTCCTTCATCCTCCTCAGCCAAACAATCTTCCAAATGTGATGATCTTGTTTCATCCACTACCAGTTTGTAATCTGTGGCTTCTTCTTCATTCCATCTTTCTTCAAATTGCTCCCTTGGTGATTGAGTTATTTGTGTTTCCTCAGTGTTGTTCATGCACTCTATATCATCTTTCTTATACTTGGTTGGCGGTTTCCTCCTTCGAGCTGATCTTCGCATAGTAGTCGCCTTATCAACACACATCTTCTGGATTTTACTTTGCGTTTGCGCCTGACTATCACTCACACTGTAGTCCTGTGGTGATTTTTCTACACAAAACTGCTGAATAAATGAGCCTTGAGTGGCTATCATTAGTGATTCAGTCTCATCCCCACTTATAGGGTTGTTTGGCACTTCCTCACGCAGCAGCTTTAAAACATCCATCATGTCTAGAAAGCGGGCTGCTTCAGTTACAGCCTGGAGCTCCGTCTCGGCAATAACGCACTCCGATGTGTACAGCAAGGCAAGCAGGTGCTGGAAAACTGAATCCTCCACGTGATCCAGAGTCACATGGGTCGTGGCGGGATTCTTGGACAGCTCAGCGTGGAAGTAACTGCTCCCGTGGGCCAATACCACTTTATGGGCGCCATAAAGCTTCCCACCCACGGACACGGACACATCGCAGAACCTCTGCCGAGTCCGATCCTCATTCAAGAAGTTCACTAGGTTGCGACTGTGATGCGCCATGGTCAAGTGCCGGATTTGTGGGGCTGCGTGTCGGGAACTTGCAGAGCTGGTTGAGGCGCCAGATGCTGTTGTGCATTTTTGCATGGCTCTGCTTTGCTTGCTGTATTTGGCAGGCAAGGAATTGCTTGTTCTTTTGTCAATTGGGGTGTTTGAGGATACCATGATTTAATCCTGAAGGGCAACAAAGAAAGCATTTGAACACCTTAAACAAACAAACAAATAAGGGTATTTAAAAAAAATGAAGAACACCTCTCAATATGATGCAGCACAACTAAAACCACAGTAAAAGCATTTTGTGAAATTAATACGTATTCAACCATTTCAATATAATCCAAGCCTCTATTGTATATGTACAGCTGGATTGCGATAACGTAGATGCACAAGTGTGCAGTTGTGCACATCCCTGTAAATGTGGATGTGACCATCTTCAGGATAAAACAATCACGTTCACATACGTGTTAAAATTGAGTCAGCACAAAACTGCCACCATTTAAAGTGCCACCAATTAACTCTAAATAAATTTCCTGGCAATTTTTTTTCTTCAAGTTTTAGCATCGGCTTGAAGGTTTGCGCTAACACTAACTGCCTTTCCAAACACATTTTTTGCACATTTGTTTGGGATATTTTATTATGGTCTGATGGAACCAAGGCTAAACCTTTGGCCATAATTACAAAACATACACTGCTCATCACCAAATAAACACCATAACTACAGAGTGATTGAAGCATGTTTCGGGGCTGCTTTTCTTCTACTTCTTCTGGGTTGTCAAAAGCAGAGGCAGTTTAAATGAGAGCAGGTGTGTGCTGCTACCATTTAAAGTGACTCTGCTTCTGACAACCCAGAAGCAAAGAAACATTCATAGTATGAATGTCATTAGTTAATCCTGAATACAGTCACGTACCCATTTGAGTGTACACACACCAGTGCAACCACTTATCTGTCTCTGATATCACATTTTTTTTACTTCTGAAAACGGTTTATTTTATTTTTTTAAGAAAAAAAATTGTAGACTTTATGTCCACTGCATATGGCTAACGCAGGTGTATTTTACGTAGGCGCATAGTTCACAATACTCCTTGAATACTAGGTTCAGATTAAATCATGCACAGTGTACGAAATGTGCTAAATTGCACATGAATCAAATTCACGTAAAGCTTAGGAAGTTTGTAGGCTATACTTACAATAACAAGGAACGACTTCAGTTTGCTAGTAGCGTGTGTCCGGTGCAGAAATCAGTCTGCCGTTAACCCAACACTAAAAAAAATAAAAATGCGTTATTTATGAACTGAAGATAGCCGTAAAGCCTTTATAAAGCCATTCTTGCTTAAATGAAAGCGTTGTGGTTGTACACTCGCTATCCACTTCAAGGACCCCTAACTTGCTACCATCAGCCACAGGACAAGCAGGGCCCCTCTGAGGAGATGTTGACAAACGACTTCAACGCTCTTATATGGAAATTTGCGTATGATTCGCCCCCGTCAAAATCATACCTCAAATATGTGAACCGCATTCACAAACACGTGTAAAGTACAGCCAAAAACCTCCACTTGGGTTGTGGGGGGATAGCGTAGGTACGAGGAATAATAATTTTCTGTACGTCTGAAACGCCCTCCTAATTTTACAGACGTTGCAACAAACAGCTCGCCCATTGCTGGTTAAAGAATATGTGACTAAACCTATTATTGTATTTAAATGTAATAAACAACAATACATATTAAATTAATAGATATATTTATAACACAAAATATGAAAAAAAAAAAAAAAAAGGCGGAAGTATTGGTTTTCTAACGTTAGTATTTCCGGTACTATGGAATCTTGGGAAACGTAGTCTAAATTTAAATATTGAAATGCTCCGTTTTGACCCGAGGTCATACTTTACATACATTCATTTATCAAGGGCTCAATTTATAAAATATTGTAGTATTTAAAGTATAAAAGTTTGAAGTTTTCACACGAGAGATGTTTGTAATGTAATGTAAAGTTTATGTCAGGGTGAGGTAAGTGGTTCATAAAATGGTTGGATGCAGACCCGTCACCAGAAAAAAATTGTAGGGGGGGCATTACCTTTTTTGGGGGGGGGCACACTTTATCAACCTAAATCTAATGTTCATCAGGTTGAACAGCGGCATTGTGACAACTGCAAAAGTGTTCAGAAATATTTTCTGTCACTTTAAAGCGGAAATCTGAAATCTAAAAGACAAACTGAAAAAAATGTGTAGTTCATTTTGCATTTATTCAACTCAAAAGTTCATTTGAAACAAATCCACTCTTCACTTCTGTAAACAACTATGTCCGAATGAATGACTCTGTGACCCAGCCCCTTCTATCTGGAATTGGCTACAAGTTGCCTTCATTTGCGTGTTGGATAAGACTGTACGATATGGACAAAATTTCCTTTCATTTTTGCCAGACATCTCTATTCTTTGATCTTTGACTCAGCATGAGACTTCACATCATTTTACTTTTTTTTATAGTGCCTTCTGTATTTTGTGTTATTTTATTTCTATACTTATACAGATTTTTTTTTTTTTTAGTATTTTATTTGTGTGTATACTTATCTACTTATATTTACTCTAATTAATTTTATTTTGTGTTATTTTATTTCACTTGTGTCTACTAAAAGACTAATTTCTATTCCATGCACAGCACTTTGTATCCAGCAATGGATGTTTTAAAGTGATTTAGAAATAAGGTTGAGTTATGTCGATGATATACAGAAACAACATATGGGTTCAGTGAAAAACTAAGCAGAATATCAATCCAAAAGGATGCACAAAGTGCTGTTTTTTTTTTTATTAGAACTTAGTGACAGTCATCAACATGAACAAACTTGGCAATAAAAAAAAAAAGAAAAGAGAATTCAACTCACATTGTACTGCAACTGCTTTAGTGATAAATAATTTTATGCTCCTTAGTTGTTGTTGTGTATGTGTGACTGCTTGGGTCTGTTAACAGCATACTGTGTATTGCTACAATTCATCCGTGCTGTGTGGCTTGACTATTTAAAATAAAAGTTTGACACTCACTTGTAAACGTAACCAGTGGACTCAGGATTCCCATTGATGTCAACTGTGTCATGCTGGATCAAGGCACGACGTGCTCACTGCTCAGTCCTTGTGCCAGCGCCAGCCGGCAAATGCGCACTATCTACCCGGAAGTAGATTTGCACGTCTGCAGAGCGCGCGTCTAACCCCACCCAACCCCACCCCTCCGGATCCTGATTGTCATTGGCTTGCTTAGTTGTCAATCACAGCCAAACTTGAAAGGAGGTATGTGGTTGGCTGGCACGCCATGCTTGACTTAAAACAGAAGGCGCAAGTTTACGTGACTGATAGGACGAATAGTTGGTGAGTCATCTTGCTAGGGCGGGCACGGCTGACTGACAGGGCGGGCACGGACCCCCAAGGCCCGCCCATGGCGACGGGTCCGGTTGGATGGATGGATGTCCACAGTCTCTTTGCAGTTTAAAAAAAAATGCACAGTATTACCAAAACGATGAGAAATGTTGATCATATGTCTAATCTTATCGCTTTTTAATCACATTGCATCTATTTAAAGTTCCATGTTGAAAAAGTGAATGAACACCAAAATACGGATTTTTCTCAGGAAATGAATGTGTATCGTGGTTTACTGAAACAGAATCAAATACTGGGCGTACAAAAAAAAAAAATACAATAAATAATTGTGTTGTATAATTTTCTTTCAAGTTCATAACAGTATAGGGGTCTGGCATGCAAAAAAACAAAAAAACAAAAAAAAACATAGCAACATAGCATAGGAAAAAAAAAAAAATACTCCTGCCTATACCTTAGCCTTGATTACATAAATCTGACGTCCCTGCATGAATAAAGTATTTTTTTTTTATTAAGAGATTTTTTTTTACAGTCATAAAGTTCATTTTTTGAGAATACTGTATTATACTTTCCCCCTTTTTTTTTTAAGGAAATGCTTCTTTACTCATTTCAACTTTAAACTTGGCAAAATACAGCATTATTGTGGTAAGAGTAGACGTTTTATCCCGACAAAAATATCTTTGTTGTTCTTCTTTCTTGGGGGGGAAAAAAAACAAAAAAACAAAAAAAACATACGACCCCTTACCTTTCCTTTAAAGGCCCAGTCTGCTGTTTTCACTCAGGAAAAGGCACTTTTTAAATACAGGATTTAAACAGACAAACTTCTTCTCAATTTACAGGTCTGGGCTTCTCTTAATGTCTGGTGTTGATTTTTTCCTAAACCCCCACCCCCATCGCCTGTATTTTGCCATTTTGTGTTTGTTTTGTAAACAGCGGGACGTTTCTGTGGAAAGAGTGTTTATACCCCTCCAGCAAATCGCAGAGCGGGGGTTGGCGTGTCGCAAACAGGGACAGGCGAATTTGTCGGCTGCGTGACGTCACTCCCGCGGCAACTTGACAGCACGCACGGATTATTATTATTTTTTCACTCACTCACTCACTCACTCACTCACTCACTCACTCACTCACTCACTCACTCACTCACTCACTCACAGAGGCTTACATTTGTGAATGAGTGATACAGGCTGGGGGGGATTTAGGACAAAATCACCACCAGACATTAAGAGAAGCCCAGAGCTGTAAATGGAGAAGTAGTTTGTTTGTTTAAATTCTGTATTTAAAAAGTGCCTTTTCCTGAGTGAAAACAGCAGACCGGGCCTTTAAAGGCAGGGGTAGGGGCCTACATGTGGTAGTTGTTTAGTTCTCCCTGTGCCTGCGTAGGTCTTCTTCGGGTACTCCGGTCTCCTCACACATTTCAAAGACATGCATGGCAGGTTAATTGGGGGCTATGCATTGTCCCAAGGTGTGCTTGTGTGTGTGTCTGGTTCTTTGTCTCTGTGTGCCTTGCAATTAACTGGTAACCAGTTCAGGGTGTGACCCGCCTATTGCCCAAAGCTAGCTGGGATAGGCTCCAGCATCCCCTGCAACTCTTGTGAGGAGTAAGAGGTTAAGAAAATGGATGGATGGATGGATGGATGGATGGATGGATGGATGGATGTTGCAGTACATGCACATGTGCCCGATTCACAGCATGTAAAATAATGTGCATCTATATGGAGAGAATACATTTGTTTTTTTTAACAACTTTGGAGAATTTCATTGTTACTGTTACAATGACAATAAAGACTTTTTTTTCTTTTTTTTTATCGCTATTGTCCTTAGTTAGAAGACAGTGGAGAAAATGTCAATGCGTCCACACGGACATGCATTTGTATGTATTCCTGTGTTAAAACTCATTTGTAGCCAAAAATAAATGACACAGGGATTTTTCTTACTACTTTCATATCGACCACTTCTACACTTTTTAATTACATTTTTAATTGTACATTGTCTCCAGTGAAGCACATCCTGTTTTCCAATAAAAACACAGTTCAGAGTCAGATCTTCCTTGGAAGGATCGCTGAAATTATCCTCCTGGTTGGAGCACTCCCTTTGCCAACACAATTAAAGTGTAAGACATTGTAAGTGCATTAGCTTAATCTCTCCAATCTTGGCTTGCGACGACGCAGGCGTGCCACTGAGCACACATGCGTGCATGGAGGAGCAGCCATGAGAATGGAGCTGCATATAATTCCCCAGATGGATTTGGTGTAAAATGAAGACCTTCCTGAATAGCTATTAATTTGGAGGACTTGAGGAGGACAATGTTAAAATTCATCGTGTATGTTTGGATTTTGTGGTGGCTTTTTGAAGGTAGGCGGACATATAGATAGTGTACACTACTGTTCAATAGAATGGGTGTCATTTAGAAAGGTCCTCATTTTGTAAAGCTTGTTTGTTTGTTTACCATGTCTAGTCTGTGTTTTAGATTAATGTAATGTTATATTTAATTTAAAAAATGTGCTTTTTTTCATAAAAATGTTTAATTTTAATTTTGACCCTAAACTTTTGAAAGACACTAACCCAGAAAACCAATCAGTATGACTGGTTGTGGGATGGATTATCTTGGCAAAGGAGAAGTGCTCACTATCAGAGATTTAGACTGGTTTGTGAACAATACTTGAGAGAAATGGTGATATTGTACATGTGGAAAAAGATTTTAAATCTGAGTTCATATCATAAAAAAACAAAAACATGTACAAAAACAAAAGTGTTGTGTTTATATTTGCGTTTATATTTTTGTTGAGTATATAAATGAATTAATTTGTACTGTAAATGTAGCATTTCCTTTAAATATGTATCTCCGATAAAAGACAATTTGAAACATATCTCGATACATTTTAAAGTGGAATGTTTTGACGTACTCCCATCTTTTAAATCAAAAGCAATTTTCAGATTCAAATTAGTTATTGTTAGACCCCTACAAAATAAGATTGTATAATTTGAGTCGAGTTGCTTGAAATGTAGCGTGGACTTAACTTAATTTGGTGATTTTTGTCACAGTAACTTGGGACTTATCTGAAAAAGGTTAGGATTTCACTTCAGATAAAGTGGCAATCAAAAAAAAAAAAAAAAAAACAACCCTGAAAATTCTATGCAGCCCCACAAGCCTAAATATAGTATTTTGAGTTAGTGGAATGCGAGTTAAGCAGCAAAATCCAGCAGTTTTTATCACTATCAGAAGGTGGCCATTTTGCCACTTGCTATCGAGTGAAAATTACATCACATTTGCTCAGGTCTCAGGTAACAACTAATCACAGCTCAGCTTCAGAAAACAGGTGAGCTGTGATTGTTCGTTGCCTGAGCCCTGAGCAACTGTGATGTCATCTTCAGTCGACAGTGTCAAAATGGCCGCCCCCTGAGGATAAAAACAGCTGGATTTTGCTCTCTAATTCGTATTCCATGAATGCAATAATAATCAGAATGTTATGTTTAGACTATAGGTCACATATAACATATTACTGTCGAGAAATGTCTATGGTTGACTTCCTCTTTACGACTTGCACAATACACACACAAATTTTTTGAGATACAAGCAGTCGGTGGGCTGATTTTTTTGCTTTAACTTGTGTGCACAAACTTGATATGAGGGCTGTATGGTGGCAGCAAATTCAACTCAACTCATTTCCTAACAAGCAGTATCAATGATGCAATCTTCTCTTTCTAGGTATTCTCTCTGATGGGAACATCACCGGATGTGAACTGCAGCCATGCCGAAATGGTGGCGTGTGTGAGAGTCACCTTGGCGGCTTCAGATGCCTTTGCTCCCAGCAGACCGTACACGGCCGTCTTTACGGGGGGCAGACCTGCACTGTTGCACTTTCGGGCTGCGATGACAACCAATGCGAAAATGGTGGAATCTGCTCACCTGTACTTATACACGGGAAACACTCTTACTCATGCATCTGCCTTGCTGGCTTCTCAGGCTCCAAATGCCAGACCTCCACTGTTTTTTCATTTGAGAGCCAAGGTTACATGTACATAGACACTCATCTTGTTGAGCCAGAAGCCCCTCTGAATGTTACACTCAGCTTCCGGACAGAAAGACTTGTTGGGACTCTCTTGCAACGAAGAGTGGCCGGCCTCCTCCTTAGCATTGAGTTAATGGATGGACATCTGTGCCTCCACAGTCTCAAAAACCAAGGATCCAGCACATTGGTTCAGCAGCTACCAGAATTTATTTCCAACAACAAATGGCACACACTAGAAGCCTCACTCGGTGGAGTGGTCAGCCTGATCCGACTCCTCTGTACTGAGGGAACCTGTGTCAGGGAAAGCAAAACCGAGGTCCAAGTTCTTGAGGCAGCCTCTGCTCTCCCTCAACCTGGGACAGAACGTCAAAGCCTCTTCATAGGAGTAACTCCAGGCAACAAGACAGAACCCCCATATGCTTTTTTGGGTTGTTTCAGAGATGTGCTCGTGGACTCCCATCTGGTGGTGCCTGATGCAACGGGGAAGGGTTCTGATGCTCAGGTTAATGTGACAATGGGATGCAACGATAACGACAAATGTGACAAAGGACCATGCCAGAATCGAGGCCGCTGCGTGAGCCAGGGATGGAGGAGTTACATGTGCGAGTGCCAAAGACCTTATGAGGGCGGCAACTGTGAAGACGGTAAGATGTTACAGAAGTATATGGGCCTCTTCAGATTCTGGTTTTTGCTTTGGAACTTTCTTCTCCTATTTGAGTGAGATGACCTGGTAGGGGGCGGCACGGTAGTTGAGTGGTTAGCACATTCGCCTCCCAGTTCTGAGGACTCCGGTTCGAGTCCAGGGTCCGGCCTTCCTGGGTGGAGTTTGCATCTTCTCCCCATGCCTGTGTGGGTCTTCTCCGGGTACTCCGGTCTCCTCCCACATTCCAAAGACATGCATGGCAGGTTAATTGGGCACTCCGAATTGTCCCTAGGTGTGCTTGTGAGTGTGGATGGTTGTTCGTCTCTGTGTGCCCTGCGATTGGCTGGCGACCAGTCCAGGGTGTCCCCCACCTACTGCCTAGAGCCGGCTGAGATAGGCGCCAGCACCCCCCGCGACCCTTGTGAAGGAATAAGCGCTCAAGAAAATGGATGGATGGATGGATGGATGGATGGATGACCTGGTAGGACTTGGAAGAAAGGTTGTTAAATTCTAACGACCTCTTCGGAATCAGGTTTTTGCTTTGGGTTACGTTTTTCTATTTTTCCTATCTTATTCAAATGAGAATACTTGAAGGAACAGTTATTCTAAAGATGCTTTGGAAAGTTGGCTCAATTAAACCTTTAAACCTCCTTTAGTATAGGTTACTCTTGACCAACATTTACAAGACGTTACCCATAATTCTTTGCAGCAACAGGCCACCAACAAAGTTCACTGACTCGCCCGTTCACACACCAATGGTCAGCTGCAGCTATGCCAACTGGGAGAAAATTGGGGTTGAGTGTCTTGCTCAAGGGCACTTCAACATGGTCACCAGGGGTGAGGATCAAACCCACAACCTCATGGATGGGTGAAGACCATTCTACCACTGAACCATGTCATCCCAGTACTGGCCTTTCCTATGTTCTAAAGGAACCACGTACCATTTAATCTCGCCATGACCCATTAATGTTTAAAGGTTAAGGTATGGTATGGCTTTTTAAGCATGACAGGTGCTATATAAATAAAGGAGTGATTGATTGAAATATGACTAAGAAAAGGCAAGCAGGTCACTAACCTTACTATCCTGTGGTGTGGCTTTCTGCCATACCACAAGATAGTAAGGTTAGTCAGCAGACTTTAAAGGAGCTTACAGGTAGAAATAGCATACAGTTCAGACACATGCAAGGAGGAGGCATTCGGGGAACACCTGGGCAAAGGATTTACAAAAACGTGGGTTTGAGAAGCTGATCTAGATAAATTAAAGCGTCTTACCGAATCACGCTAAGGCTAGACTATGCCTGAGATCTTCAGTATCTCACAAAAATAAGTAGCTCTCTCACGTTCTTGTAAATATTTGTATTACATTGTTCCATGGGACAACAATGACTCCATAGCAGTGGTTCTTAACCTTGTTGGAGGTATTGAACTTTCCTATGCGCATTCACCGAACCCTTCTTTGTTGAAAAACAAACAAAATAAATAATAATTTTCTCCCAAATTAAAGTCATAGGTATAGTATTTACTGGTAAACAAAATGTACAGGGAGAGTATCCATTTCATTGAATCTGGCTCTCTTCACAAGTGTTGTGTTGTTGTATACCCTATACCCTATGCAGCTTAATGAAGTGTTGCTTTAGTTTTTTTTTTTTTTTAGATAGCTACCCGGTAACTGTGTTGGACTAGAATTGTTCAACTTCTCATTGCAATGATGCAGTTACGACCCTGAATCCCATCACTAAACTCAACTCTAACCACCACTGTTTTCTTAAGATGGAACCCAGTGGCAGCAGATACAATGAAAACAGCAGAGGCCCCAGAATTGAACCCTGTGAAACACCATACGTCATGTTGCACATATTCGTCCAACTACCGTTTTTTTTTTTTTTTAAATAATAATAATGTTTCAAATTTATATTGCGCTTTTTTGGACTCTCACAGATGCTTCACAGTGGATACATTATTCGTGCGCTCACACATTTTCACTCTGGTGGCGATAAGTTACTTAAGTAGCCACAACTATATAAATAAAGATGACTTGACTTGACTTGACATCTGCCCTTGGGCAAGTTGACGGAAGCATGGCTGCCATATGAACTTCAGTGACCAGTATGAGAGAGAATCTTTGCAACGCTAATGATTCACATGAGGCCTAGGAGGGGATGGTTTAGACATTTTCACATAAGCATGTATTCACTTTTGTTGCCAGCTGTTTAGACATTAATGGCTGTGTGTTGAGTTAATTTCAGGGGAGAGTAAATGTATACTGTTATACAAGCTATACACTGACTATAGTACTTTACATTATAGCAGTGTCATTTCTTTTGTGTGGTCTCATGAAAAGATATAATACAAAAATATGAGGGGTGCACTCACTTTTATGAAATACTCTATTTGTAAATAATGTTTGCTCCATAATACAGAATAACTTTGTTTCCCTTCCCAGAGTACGTCACTGCAAGGTTCGGGAGCAAAGCCTTGGAAAGTTACGCCGTCTTCTCAATAGATGACGACCCTGGTGACACTTTGACTGTTTCCATGTTCATTCGAACCAGGCAGCCCAGAGGCCTCCTGCTGATCCTGGCCAACAGCACTAGTCAGTACCTCCGACTTTGGCTGGATCAGGGCAGGGTCAAAATTCAAGTCAACAACTTTGAAACCTTGCTTGGCCAAAAAGTGATCAGTGATGGCCATTTTCATCTGGTGACTGTGAAGCTAGAAGGTCTAGAGGCAATCCTGATCCAGTCGGCCCAGGTACAAGGTTCTCTCCCAATAAGACACATCTGGGCCCATCACGGGGATCGGGTCTTTGTGGGTGGACTAGCGGACCCGAGGGCCTCAGCCACATTTGGAGGCTACTTTAAAGGATGTGTCCAGGATCTGAGGATGAACAATAAGCGACTTCAGTTCTATCCCATAACAACTGCTGTGGAATCTTACAAACTGGAACAGCTGATAAGTGTTGCGCCAGGATGCAGCAGTGACAACCCCTGTGCGGTAAGTCCTGACAATTTAAGACTGGTGGTACAAAAGCCTCCAGTGAAGAGGTTGTAACTATAGAAACTAAACAGCCTGCAACTGTGCCATGTGCATAGACCTGCACTAATGATTCCGTGGGCAATAGGCAGATTGGATCAACATGCAACCCATAAAGGCTGAAATCTGATTGGACAAAATAAATCATCAGATGCTACTACGAGCGTCATATGCTCCCTCGTGAACATAATGAGGATAATCACAACAGAAAATAAATGTATGGATATACTGTACTTTGTACAAATTATTGCAGGGAGCATGTTTTCTACCAAATTCAGCTAAATTCTTGTTCGAACACACTCCCTGTGATGACAAACATTCAACATTTGCCTCAGTAGATCGATTTGAGCTCTTTTTCCTCTGCTGTAGGTGAACCCCTGTCTCAATGGTGGTGTGTGTTACTCCATGTGGGACGACTTCACCTGTAACTGCCCCCCCAACACGGCAGGGCAGAGCTGCGAGGAGGTGAAATGGTGTGACCTCTCTCCCTGTCCCGCCTCCACTGTATGCCGGCAGAGCTTGCATGGCTTTGAGTGTGAGTGACAGATGTTTCACACTTGTCTTGCCTGAAAATTCATTGGTGTATGAACATAGTGACACTGTTATTAGAAAGAAATGAAGGCCACATAGCATTTCTAAACTTGACTTGTAAACTCTGGAGGGAAGTGTATGTGGTCTCCTCGGTCCAATGGCTGGTGCAAAGGCACCGATTAATTACAGAGCGGCTGATTGCAGGAGGGAATAGAGTTGAGGCAGAGATGCGCTATAGGATTCCTCTAAGACGTGCTAAGCCCTGGTCAGATTAAGTCTACAGCCACATGTCGGTGGTGGTTTGCGATGACGAGTCCTGCAGGAAATGTCACATGTTCACCTGGGGGGGTATAGACCTTAGACAGTATGAACATATACTCAGTGAAAGGATATTTACACTATTCACTTTAACTTTAGGATATTGGGCTTTGGGGTGGAATTTCAGGATGAACCTATATTGCAACAACAACCTTTAAAGGTGAACTTCTAAAACTAAAACTCCAACTCTAAACTTTTGAATGTCGAACTGTTCAATGTTTCAGGATGTTTTGTACAACTGTTGTTGTAACCAGAAATTCTTCAGTGTTTCTCGAAACAGGATTTGTTCTTGATAAAACATGCAGAAAAGCTAATGAAAACACAAAACTCCTAGAGCAGAAGGTTATGATGCTCAACAACCTGAGTAAAGTTGTCATTCTCACTAAATCAAGCTTTTGTTGATGCTGAGTTCCAGTGCAACCCGTTAAGTAGACTTTCCTTGGCTTTGTGCTAACGCCTGCTCCAGGAGTTTGGTGTTTTCGCCCATGGTGGTAGTAGTAGCAGGCCTTTTGCTGCATGCTTTATTGAGAACAAATTCTGTTTCGAGAAACTCGTCATGGCTAGTGTAAACTGCTGGAGTAGTGTGGCGGCTGTAAAACGTATCAAACTGGCGCAAAACTGCAGTCAAGACAGAAAAACTATGTGCCAGATGGCAATTTTGCATCACTGTCCCATTGTCAGTGGATGAGCCATGGGCAACTAAATGGCATGATTTCCAAACTGCAAAGCCTCAGCTGTCAAAATCTGATGGCCTCACATCCGTCCAAATGATACGTGAAATCAAATAGAAAAATGTTATAATTATATACATGTGATAATTATGGCATTGTGAAAATAACAAATCTGATGGGTGGCTGAAGACTGCTACAATGTGTTGAACTACTGACTTCCTCTAAAGAATGGTCAGTATTCAAAAGTTGCCTTAAAGTCACGTTTTCTTCCCTTCGATAGGTCTTTCCAGTGTAACAATTCGTCCAGAAAGTGGAATTATGCATTACCGGAACAATGGGAAGAACAAACGCACCGTCAGTCTCAGCGGCGTCTCTCTCAGCTTCCGCACAAGACAGCCTGCTGCCACCATATTGCATGCGCAAAGGGGCTCCAAATACATCACTGTCTCCCTTCAGGACTCCCGAGTAGTTGTGGTGAACCGGGCTGGAGTGGACCAAGACAGTTCGTCCATACAGAGTGAGGGTCCAGTCAGTGATGGAGAGTGGCATTCTCTGAGCCTCAGCATGGACGATCCAGCCCCTAAATGGATTATAGATGTGGATGGGAGTAGAGCAGAAATGTCCATGTTAGGTGTTGGGGATTTGGATTTTCTTTCGGAGGGAGCAGACATTTTCCTAGGTGGGCTGAGCTTGGACTCCCCAGTGAGTTTCTCTGGATGTTTGGGTCCTGTAGAAGTCGGAGGCCTTTTACTTCCTTACCACTTGGACACAGACTTGAAACTTCTCAGACCTCAGGAAGAGCAGTTTTCGCAGTTGAACGTCAACGCCAGTCCACACCACGGTTGCTGGGGGGCGAGCGTATGTGTTCCCAACCCTTGTCAGAACCAAGGTGCATGTGAGGATCGGTTTGACCTGCATCATTGCAACTGCCCCTCGACGTGGAGCGGTCCATTGTGCAAAGAGCCGAGCGACCCCTGCGTGGCCAAGCCGTGCGTTCGTGGAAACTGTAGCAACATTCCTGGGGGCTACCAGTGTGTGTGTGAGAGAGGGTACACGGGGGCGCAGTGTGAGATGAATGTGGATTTTTGTGAGAATAACAATTGCAACAATGGCGCGACATGCCTCAAGGGATTCCAGAGCTACTCGTGCCTCTGCCCCCAGAACCTGACTGGACAATATTGCAAGTTAGTTTTTATTCATCATTAAGAAAACCAAAAATTGAACATGTATGGAAAGCCATTTGAGCATTTTTTTTTTTTTTTTTTGTAAATATCCAGCTTAACTTTTACATACTGGTCGTGTTAAGTTTGACCCATTTTGATGTTTGAAAGAAATAAAATACCCTAAAAATGATTCTTTCACCCCAAAAATTTGATGACTTTTCCTCCAGTGACCCAAAATATACAAACATTCAAATAGTGGTGCCCCGGGCCACCAGTTTAATTGATCGACCGCCATCGTAAGTCAGAACACTCGTATCTTAAGAGATAGTTTAGATTTTTTGACATGAATCTCTATTTCATCCTCACCTCCAGCGTGTGCGATCAGCACTGACTTACCCCTGACAGCGTTCTGTGATGCAAGTTCTGGTCCGGTGTTGGACGAGAGGAAAATAGTCCAGCAAGCTGGCTGGGGTCACGGAAATAAAGCGTTTTTCTTCTAAAAACTATTTGTGTTCAAAAGACTGATACATTTGCGTCACAAAACTCCCTCCTGAAAAAAAGTCAGACTCTATTACCCCAGGGCACTATTTTTCTGTTCATTCGTACCACTGCGCGTCGCCCTGCAGAGAGCTGATAGTCTCGCCTTCCGCCTTCGAAAACACAAACAACTTGTAGATTAGTGTGCGTCTATCAGCTGCATGCAGGGGCTGGCGCCACGCAGTGATACGAACGAACAGAAAAGTAGTGCCCGGCGGTAATGGCTTCTGACTTTTTTTCAGGAGAGAGTTTGTGATGCAAATGAATCACTCTTTTGAACACAAATTGTGTTTAGAAGAAAAACGCTTTATTTAAGTGGCCCCAGCCAATTTGCTGGACTACTGTCCTCTCGACCAACACCGAACGCTGTCAGGGGGTAATAAGTCAGTGCTGATTGCACACACTGGAGGTGAGGATGAAATAGAGATTCATGTCAATCAAAAAATCCGAATTATCCCTTTAAATCACCGTTCCCGAGTGAAACGAATGTAAATGCAATTAATTTGTTCTAGCAGCTTGCTTTAAGTATTACAACAACCCACTGACCTGAATATATGACTGGATAGCCCATAATGCCTGTGCAAGCCATTGAAGTCACAGGGCGGCCATCTTGCTCCTCCCACCTCACGGGCAGACTACTGTATAAACTATACGGTATACATACAGATGAGAGATATACAGCTCATAGGCAGTTAGTATAAGGCCGGAGGCGGGATGGGGGGTTTGTTGATGGTCACTATTTTTTAACAAGTAAAAAAAATAAATGAAATAAAAATAATAAAGTGGACGCTATGTGCTGCTTTGAAGACCCCCTTTTTCTTTTCTCAGTTCCTAAGACCCCAATATTTACGGAGCCCCTAAGGTGACAAGGTAGAAAAAACAACAACTTTGCCTTCCCTCGCAAAAAACTTTGCATGCGCAATCTCCACTCCGTAAACACTTCCGGGTCATCTTCCATGTGACCAAAAGCGACGAGGATGGAACGTTTGTAAACATGAAACAAACACAATTTAGAACACCATAAATCATGCTGTTTTTACTCAGTACTGTCTAAAATATTCTCTAATTTCGATACTGTGAATGTATAGAATCGTATGCAGAGAAAGGTTTCTTGGGAGGAGCAATATGGCGGCCTCGCGACTTCACAATCCTTGGCCTATATCCAGTCATATATTCAGATCAGTATAACAACCCCATTTAGAGGTTATTTGTTAACCCATGCAACCACTCCAGGGTCCCCCGCCTACTGCCCAGAGCCAGCTGAGATAGGCGCCAGCACCCCCCGCGACCCTTGTGAGGAATGAGCGGTCAAGAAAATGGATGGATGGATGGATAGTTAACCCATCATTGGCACTAGGCATTGTTAGTTAGCATTAAGCTAAGCAGACTTTTGTAAGACAAAATTTGTTTGGTTAAATACACAAAGAGTAATTCTCTAGTGACAATCATTACTGTATATTAATTCTGCTTGTCAGCTTCACTACTAGTTGCGCACAGACTAATGTGCAGTTCTGCCTCACTAATAATCGGTAGATGTCCTAGCATGCCAATGTTGTCTTACAAATGTGCAGAAATGTCGGAGTAGCGGGAAAACGTTAATACTAGTAAGATGACGTTGTCTACTAGTGTGCTGAACTGTGTTACTAATGAGGACAAAAATTGTGCAAGCAAATGAACCTTGGCTGGATTTAAAAAAAAAAAAAAAAAGTTCAAACGGCATTCCATGCCCTGAAACATCTTGTCTTACATCTTGTACTAATGAAAACATGTCTCTTACAGTGAGAAAATTCCCGACATCCCATGGTACATTGAGACAAAACCGTAAGTGCCTCAACATGAATGACTCAAATAGAATTTTTGACATGACAGCAGTTAAACAGGACGGTGGACTGCTGGTTAGCACATGCATTAGCATAGTTTGCAAGCCCTCAGCGTACTATCATGGGTCTTCTCTGGGTATTCCAGCTTCCTCCTGCATTCTAAAAACACGAAACACACCCTAAAGTGTCTTTATGTGACCTGCAGTTGTCTACCGACCAGTTCAGGGTGAACCCTCCAGGTCGCCCAAAGTCAGCTGGGATAGGCTCAAGCACACCCACGATCCTTGTAAGGATAAGTGGTAGGCTATTCACAATTGATGGATGGATTTTCAAAGTGCAGTGCGGCTGCCACGAGTGATACGCAGGCTGCAGTACAGTAAATGAATTAAGTACAGTTAACTTGACAAGTACAATGTTTGTATATTGTATTTATTTTTTCAGAACTGTTTTCAAACATCCATTTAAGTAAAATTATCATTCATCAAGTTATATATATATATATATATATATATATATATATATATATATATATATATATATATATATATATATATATATATATATATATATATATATATATATATATAGTTGAAAGTTGAATTGAGTGGATAAATAGCTAATGAATTATTATCTTATGTGCATATGCATTATTAATTAAATATCAACAAAATTAGCCTATGCTAAACAGTTAGCAATCACGATTAGCATTAGCACACTAAGCTAATATAAAACATTCTAATGTTCGTATTCTTTTGTTGTCGTCTTGGTCTGTCTAGTCTTCCTCAGCTTCCTGAGTCAAAATGTAGCGGTACGAGATGGAACTTCAGCTGCTTTAATGGAGGGAATTGCTCAGTAGTGGACAACAGTTGTTTCTGTCTACCTGGCTTCTCAGGAGAATGGTAGGACATGTATCATTCGCATTTCCTTTTAGTTCCACACCTATGTTGCACTAATTGAACACATGTGGGGGCCAGAAATACAAAACCAAATGCTTGGGGTTGACAAGGCGAGGTAAAGAAGGACTCAGACGCAGGCGTAAGGTAAGCCACCAAGGCAGCAGGTTTATTTCCGGCCAACAGGTGTCTCCTCTCAAACTGAGAGGAGAACGGGGAAGCAAAAAGGTGGAGAACAAAAAGCGCTCCACTAGGGAGGAAAAAACAGGCAAAAGGTACTGGGGACAACGAAAAGCGCTCCGCTAGGAAGGAAAAAGGGCACAAGGCAAAAGGGGTAACAAAAGGCGCTCCACTGGGGAGGAAAAAACGCAAAAACACTTGGCAACATGAACGAGGACATAAGGACTGTGGGACGCTTCCATGCACTGACTGTGACAAATAAAAGCATGACCCGCCACTCTGGTGGCGGCGTGACAGGGGTAAAGTGATGGAAATGAAAGCGAATGGAGACCTTGATAGTCCGAAATGACAAAAGAAAGAGGCAACATTGCAAGACATGGCATGAGGAGTCATACATAGCCTACAGTACAAACAAATCACTTTTTAAAATGATTTTATTTTGACACAAAAAAAAAAGGGAAAAAAATAAAAAAGTATTCATACAGTCAAATTCAACGCGGTTGATTGGATTGCTCCAAATTATGATCAATAAAGGTTTGGAAACAGTGATAGATGATTTATCTCCTTTATTTTGGCTGCAGGTGCGAAAAGGACGTGGACGAGTGTGCCTCTGCCCCATGTATGAATGGAGGCTTTTGCCTCAACTACATCAACAGATTTGAGTGCGTGTGTGATTTGAATTACTCTGGTATCCACTGCCAAATAGACGTCAGTGACTTTTACATATACGTCTTCCTGGGCCTGTGGCAGAACCTGTTCCAGCTGGTGTCCTACCTCATCATACGCCTGGACGACGAGCCTGAAATCGACTGGGGGTTTCAGGTTAATGATTAGCTCACGTTTGTACACAAACACTGTTAAAAAATAATGCAAACATGAACGAGGGCAAAAACAAGAACCTTGGGCTGGGTGATAAGGCCATAAAATTATATCTTTCTTTTTTTTCTTTTTTTTCAAATCAGACTTCTGTCAGCTGCAATGTGTTTTGAAGTCCGGAATGTGGGGGTTTTCTTGACACATAAACCACTTAATCAATACAATCAATTGAGCAGCCAGCCCTACAAGAACTGCAGTCAAGCTTTCTGGCAAAATCTGATTACGCTTTTTCAATGTTTCTGTATTTCTTGTTCAACTTATGCACATAATTATGGTCCAATTGTTGTGTTATTGTATAATATAGATTTGGACAGAAATAGAAAGCTCTGTTGATTGATCTGAATAGACTGATCTCCAAATGACAATTCTATTCTGTGTAATTTCATTTAAATGTGTATCATACTGAAAATATGTATCATACTGAAGAGCACAGTGTCTTGTGCCTTAGCCCCTCATTTTGAATGTGAATTACTGTTTTCTGATCAAGGCATGTTTTAGCTGTTCTGTGAGACAATCAAGTTATGAACTGTAAGAGAGTTTATACCAATAAAATCAAAACATTGCCCCATTGTGTAAACTATATTGAGAACATGCTGGATTGCATTCCTTGGACAGCGTACCTGGCTGAAACAATAAATCAAACTTTGAATTAAAAAATTCCTTGTGAAAGGCTTTAATTTCTGTAGCCTATACAAACAAGAAAATATATTACTTCTGATTCTGCTTCTATTAACAAAATATTCAGCTTCTATTGTGCCATCTACTATTGCGGGCAACAAATAAAACAATAAGTACAGTTTAGATTTTTAAATGATTTACACAGGATCAAAAACACAATACAGGAAACACCCCAAAAATATAGGAACAAATCTTCAACATTACAAGTACGCAGTTGTGAGACTATATTAAGGCTCACTTGGTCAAGTCAAACAGGATGTTTGTCAAATGTCATGTTATTTTAATATTAAAGAAATCAATCCGTGATGAATGATCATCAGATCCAGATTTCACATTTAATAAGCAGTTTTGAGAGCAAACTGAGAAGTGTTCAGCTTTAATTCAGTATATACTAGACATGGGCCAATATTGGATTGTTATGGCATGATAACTGTGAGCAAAAATATCGTTGGACCACAGCATTATAACTATAGCTCTGAAATGACCTTTTTTGAGATATTTGGCTAAATAAAAACTTTTTTTTTTCATTGAACATAATCTATTTTATTTTTAAACAAAACATAGAATAATTGGTACAGAAGAAACATGACCCATGTTAAGTTTAAATAAGAAATAAATAAATAAAATAAATAATAGATAAGTAAATGTTAAACTTGCGTTTTAGTTTTTCTTAGTAAGTCACAGTGTCCCGTCATTGGTGAGCTATTTTTTAGAAGAGAATGTGGGCTACTCATGCTGTCCTTGGGGCTAACTAATACCTGCTGGCACTTTTACACATTATCAACAGAACAATACGACATTCGTGTTTGTAGTGTTTATCGTCTTGCTCACTCCCTCCTCCTCCTTCTCCTTCTTCTCCGTGTGTAATTGCTCAGCCCTCCCTCCATGCTCAAGAGAAGGAAAACAATTGGAGGTAATTAACTAAAAAATAAAATAAAATAAAAAGGCTAATTATTTCAATTCCCGTGCCCTCCTTAGAAGCCCCTCATTTATAAAAAAAAAAAAAGCACTCATTACCTGTGACAACCAGTACCTCGACTTTTGAAAATTATGTGAATTCGTCAAACCAGTAATCGGCCCTTGCCTAATATATACATTTGGAACGTTTTGAGTGTATGGGTGTGCGTGCATGTGCGTACAAGTGCCTTGGCTTAATAATATTTATACCGTAATCACATAAGAAGCATGAAAATTGCAACCTATTACAAGATGCGTTTGAGACTACACTGCTATACAGCTGCAATTGGGATGATGATGAGTTCTAAAGAGAAATGTTCAAACTCACAACAAGTTAAGGGATATTTGGCTCTCAAGTGCAATTTTTGGTTGAACATAAAATCCAATATAAGTTCTGTAAGGTGAACTTAACTTGTGCTTTTTGAACACACATGCCACACTGCTCAATGTTTCAGTACGTTTTGCGTAACTCACTGTTGCAGGTTTTTTAAAATATATTTCTTTCCAAGGACATCCACTTGTCTGTCTGTCTGAGAGACTTCCTAATGATACTCGGTGACACTCTAAGCTCATCAAATCACTTCCCTCTGGTGGAAGCATCCTGTCTGAAGCCTTGCCATTGCGAAGTTTCTCTGTCTATGACTACAGTTCAGTGCCGGTTTGAGTCGTTTAATGACGGTCATGATGCTGCTTAGCGTGTACAAGCTACGTTAGTCATGCCAAGTTTCTCAAAACAGGATCTGTTCTTGACAAATCACAAAGGCAGCGGAAAGCCTGCTTCGACCACCACTGATGACAAGACGAAACTGCTGGAGCAGTCATTCTCTTAAAGCCATGAACATTTCTCAAGAGCGACTACTTTTATACATTTATGTGACTCCTCCGGTTTCTCTGTATCGCTGATAAAACCTGCTGAAGCCACTCTCTGAAAGGCTTGAACAGTTGGACATGAAAAAAAATGTTTAGAGAAGGTCAAATCAAGTTCACCTTGTGTGCATTTATGTTTTTGTGAATCCTGAGTTTCACCTGAAAATCCCCAACTTTTTGTGAGCAGTATATGATTATTGAGCCTATTCATGGAGCTTACATTCACAGAGCTCTTTGTAGATCCGTTTGCGTATCTTTGGTATGTTTCTTTGTGAAAAGCAAATCGGCTGAGCTAAGGCGAGGCATCTGGAATACTGTAAAGAACAAAACAAAAAAATGTTTTTGATTTAATGAATCGGGTTGACATTGGTCAAGCGTACGAGCTGTGGAAAGTACCTCCAAGACAAATACACCGCAGTCATTCTCATTGGTTTGTTGTGGGAGATTCTGGGAAAAGAAAACACAAACTCAGCAGTAGGTTTTTTTTTTTTTTTCTGGCTGGTCCTACCTCATTGAATGACACGGTCCAACCGCTTATGAAAGAAACGTGTTGTTTCTCTCTCGCTTCCGCCATCAAGTACGTCACGATGTTCTGCGGTGAGCAAAAATGCGCACAGTAACACCCACACATGATACCAGTTCAAGCACTGGCAACAAAAAAAATGGAATTTACCTGTGCAACTTTGTGTGGCGCATTCCCTTGAGAGTCAAACAGACAGATCTTTTTTCGCACAACATCTGCGGTTACCAGACACCAGTGAACCTTCAGATGGATGGGCACCAACAAGAGACTCTTGGAGAACAAATCAACCTGCAGATTTGCAGGAAGACATTCAAGAAACACTTGTAGATGCTCCCACTGCCAGTTTTGGAGGTCAACCTCATCTGTTTTTTCATTTTTTAATATTTAACGCTATTTTACAGTAAACCCCACTTTGTTATATGCATCTGGCCATGAACAGTGAAGAAACATGAGTAATTAACTCATTTGCCCCCAAAAACATCTAAAAAATATTCTATTTTAAATATTGCCAGGGTCTCAAAAACATATTTACATGTTTTGTGTGTGTGTGTTTTTTTATGATAGAGCATACAGAAGGCTTTGATGCAGCCTCTGACCTGAAGAGGTTGCTTAAAGCAATGGTAGTTATTACACAATACGACCAGCAGGTGGCAGCAGAGAATAAGAGTTCAACCAGTGCCATGTTGCAACAAGCTCTTTTCCCCAGTGTTTTCACCAGGAATGTGAATAATGATGAAACTTAGCTATATTCTAATGTTAACTGCTGCAAAACAGAAATGGATACAAATACACTTTTTTTCCCTGGCAAGACCAGAGGCAAGACAAGACGCTAATCTTTCTTTTGGTAGGTTCCATGTTTTTTATAGCAATAGAACCCAATATTCTGTGGGCCTTGTAGAATCAGTCAAAATCCAGTAAAAGAGTAATAACGAAGGGGGTTGCTCCAGTCAAAATGGCTGCGAGTGAATGAGTTAATACACTGCTCTTAAAATGATCATTTATAATTGCCTAAATTTATAGTTTGAACTGTAAGTATAGCACAAACTATGATCCCAACACACTGAAATATGATTTTAAACTAATCATATATCATTATGAAATATAAATATTAAATATAAAGTAAATAGCTTACAGACGAATTGATTTAGTAAAAATACATTGGATATAAATAGATGCGTCAAATAGCCACCTCTACTTATATACTTCCACTCATAATCCAGGGTAAACTCATTTCCTCCCAGACATACAAGCATATAAGTCTTTGGTTGGGATGTATTACTTCAACATACTACCATGATGCAAATATTTAATACTTTCCTATTTATACAGGGTGTTGGGACCATCTTTGGGCATTTTAGAAAAAAAAACCTCCACAAATTTGTGGATTTAGCAGTAAATAGCTGGGCATAAGTATCACAAGGGAAAATTGGTTCATTTGTGAATAGTGAACTGCCAATATATGGATGATTACCGTATGTGTTAAGTGTATTGTATGATCGCTTGTAACTGTCAAGTTAATTTGTTGCGGGACGTGTTGTCGCCGCTAGATGATGTCACAGACGTTCTCGAATGTTCTCTCTTCTTCTCCCCCACCCCCCGTTGTTGTACTTGTTTGATGGTGAGCGGACGTGTGTTGCGTGCTGACTGAATAAAGAACGTCCTTGTTGGAGAGACAACGAAGCTGCCACTCGTCTTTATGAATCATTCTTCTGCTGCAGGAGGCAAAAGTGTGTAAGCTTCCATTACTAAGTAACGCTGAATTTTATTAGGTTATGGGCCCAGGTTACAAGAATATTCTGAATGTGAGACGGAGTGAGCGTTCGCAACGGTAGCGAGTTAGCTGCAAAGTATAGCTAGTTTAGCGGTGGGAGCGAGTGAGCACCAGGGGAGCTAAAGCTAAGCTAAGGGGCAGTAAACCAGAGCTACGAACACACGGACAATGACGACCATGAGCAAGACGAAGTGGCCGACATTCGACTGGAGAGCAGAGGAGTATGAACTCTGAGAAGAAAGGATGTTGTGTTGTATGCATGGTTGGTTTGACAGAGACTATTTTGACGGAGCCCACTGAGCCACTGTCGGCGGAGGAGAGGGCGCTGGATGACAAGCTGAATGCGGACGCATATTGTGCATTGGCGCCACTCCTCGACAACACGAGTTTGGGACTCATCTTCAGAGACACTAAAAACAAAGGACGAGAGAGTCTGAAAGTGCTGAGAGAACACTATAATCTGCAAAGGTAGGGCCCGCATTGTTTCCCTGTACATAACGATGACATCGTTGAAGAAAGCAGACACAGAGACTGTAACAGAATATGTCATCAGAGCGGAGCAGATTATAACGGCACTCAGAAGTGCTGGTGAAGCACCTAGTGAGGGGCTGATGATGGCAATGATTATGAGGGGGCTTTCAGAAAAATACAAGCCATTCACACTGATGGTGACACACAGCTCGGCAGACATGTCGCTAGGGGAATTCAAGGCTAAGTTGCCAAACTACGAGGCCGCGGAGGACACAAACTCGGTCACGGAAGAGGCGGGAGAGAGGGTGCTGAAGGCCCGGGCGGCACAAAAGAAGAAGACTGGTACCCCGACGTAGCTGGCATGTTGGCGATGCGGTGAAAAGGGCCACCGTAAAGATGAATGCTCAAAGACTGTTTGGTGTAGTTACTGCAAACACACGGGCACGCAGACAAAGCGTGTAGGAAGAAACGTGGGCAGAACGCTCGCTGCGTGTGTATTCAAGATGGCGGTAAGGATGGCGGCAGCAGTCAGGAAAGGCAACAAGGCGACGTGCGGAGAGCAACCGGAGACGACGACTACTCCTTCAGGAAGGAGACGGAGGATTTCAGCCGGACAGCGCAGCAGACCCAGCAAAAGGGAATGATTGTGGACACCGGTGCATCGTCCCACATCATCAATGACAGAAGGCGGTTCAAGAGCTTCGTCAGCGACTTCACGCCAGAAAAGCACAGCATGGAGTTGGCGGACGGTAAACGCGTTTTTGGACTGGCACATGGCAAAGGAGATGCACAGGTACGTCTAATAGACAATGGAGGGCAGAGGTCTACAGTGACTTTAAAGAATGCTTTATACATTCCTTCCTTTCTACAAGAACTATTCTCGGTAAGATCTGCTACTAGTAATGGAGCCAAAATGTTCTTTCAGGTAGGCAATAATGTTCTTGTAGCACCTGATGGTAGAATTTTTTACATTAATGTGCACAACAGGATGTACTATTTGCAAACAGAATGGGATGAACATGATGTGTGTAATGTCAGCCATGATATTGAGACGTAGCATGAAATAATGGAGCATTGCAATTACGAGGATATACTGAAATTGCAGAATGTAAGAGTAGGCATTAGAGATCGACCGATAATCGGTCGGGCCGATAATCGGGGCCGATATTTGACATATTGGTACATATCGGTATCGGTCTGTTTTATTAATCTGACGGCCGATATGAGCGATCCATTTAAAACTCCGTCTTTTCGCTTCGAATGCAGCCCAGAGCGTCTCTGTCTGTTATGGAGTCCAACTCCAGCAATGTAACGCCCATAGCAGCATTTGATTGGTTAGCCGTGCAAGAGCCAGAACCAATCAGTAGTGTATGCCTGTATCACAGTAGCCGGTCACACACGCACCCACGTACACAACGCGACAGACACATGCTTCGAAGGTAAGTTAAAAGAGAAGAGACTCCGCCGATCGTTTCACCATGATAAGCTAAACACATTGAATTATGTTGTGTATTAAATGCACTATATGAATGGAGCTGCATTGCCTTGCATTGAATCCCCGCTAGCTAACAGTGGTGTGTTCAGCTTAGCATGTAGGCTAACACCCAGTAGCTAATTCGCTACTTGAACTACTCGGGGAGGGAATCACACACATTTTCACTTAATTAAGTAAATAATGTTTGTTAGAAAGGTTCCAAATATTAACAGTTGTCATTATTATATTGTCTAGTTCCATGTTAAGAGTAGAGTAACGTCATTATATTTACCTCTCGTGACGCACACATTGCATTCTGGGTCACGTCCATTACTTGTTGCATAGCGGTTATTATGCAGTGAGATGCCACAATGACACTAAATAGCGTTTAGTTACTTTATATTGTGTTTATTTGTCGCACTGGTTTGCCATTGTGTGCCTTAAGCTTCGACGTCGATTTGATTGACAGCTCGTTGTGCACCTCGTTAAAGTCCGCTCCGTAACAAATTAAGTGTCTCAAACACCGTTTAACTACACGAACGTGTCCTCTTCCGTATGTTTGGCATTAGTAGAGAAGTGCACTAAAGTATAGTGTGCTTATTTGCTCGTTTTGTCTCTCTTTTCACGTCATGTCTGCCGTCATTTGGGACATTATCCTCTCAATGGATGCCACTAATATGTAACATCTACGGCCGTACACGGCTGCAATTAATGTTCAGTGATGTAATTTCGTTACGTGCATCATACTTTGAATAATGAGCTCATGTTTGGTGTGTTGTATAACTTTCTCGTGTGTTAGTAACTATTCATGTGGACAGCTAAGATAGTGCTTGTTAATGTGAATTAGCAATGTTGCAGCCCAGTTATTATTTAGACAAGTAAATCTGTGCCATTAAGTGATACAGTACAATACAGTAGTGAGAGAATAGTGTGCCCATATACACACACGTGTCTATAAGTGTAAAACACATTAAACAGCAGAAACTGGCAGCGGTCCACCGCAACAATGTCTGTTTAACCAAGTTATTCTTACTATTATTATAACCAAGTTATTTTACTCAACCCTTTTTCTGCGTTGATTGGGGCATCCTAAGTGGCAGTAAACTACATGATGAAGTGTCTTTTGACAGTTCTCTTGTAGAGAGGAGTAGCATGATATTGCTGTTCTCGATTTAAGATCCTCAGCTTATCAAAACTGTCTATATGGTAACAATAACAATAATCATAACAAGGTCTACAAGAACTGTATGGTGTTCAGGGATGAATAGTTTTTCTCATGGAATTTTTTTATTTATTTTTGCTGTAGTAATAAGTAATGCCACAGCTGATGCACATTTTGAATGACAGGGTTCCTCCTATTACTTCAAAATATAAAAATATAACATTTATAGAATAAAACTACAAGTATCCCAAATGCTATAAAAGGTAATGTCACATTGGCCCCCACATTTAACTCCCCCCGCCACCAACGTCTTATTGCAGATAGAAGGATGTAAAATGAAAAGTGTAGTGTGAGAATCCATTGTAAAGAACGGTTAGGGTTTGCATTATTCAAAAATTTGGTGCCAACATTTTAACTTTTACTGCAAATGAATATCGGCTTCAAATATCGGTTATCTGCCTCCTTGACTACCGATAATCGGAATCGGTATCGGCCCTGAAAAAAGCATATCGGTCGATCTCTAGTAGGCATGCACATCAAAGGTGCTAAACACAGGCCGGAAAAAGAATGTGATGTATGCATCAAGGGAAAATTCACACAAACAAGAAACAGAAATCCAACTGACAAGGTGAAGACACCACTTGAATCGGTGAACACAGATTTAGCTGGTCTAGTAAACAATGAGTCAATTGAGGGTTTTAAGTATATGCAATATTTCACAGATGTATATACAGGTGCGGTGTTTAGTTTTTGAAAGCAAAGAGTGATACACTTCAAGCTACAGAAAAATTCTTAGCTGATGTAGCACCTTATGGCACTGTGAAATGAAAAAGGTCTGACAACGGAACCGAGTTCACCAACAAAGAGTTTAAAGCTCTACTAAATTTGAACAAGATCAAACATGAAACCTCTTCCCCTTACTCCCCACATCAGAATGGGGTAGCCGAGAGAGAATGGCGTACTCTTTTTGAGATGGCCAGATGTAAGCTCATCGACAGTAACTTACCCAAGAGCCTGTGGCACTATGCTGTACTGGAGGCAGCATATACAAGAAATCGGTGTTTCAATAAGCGAACGGGCACCACCCCATACACAGCATTGACAGAAAAAGAATGTAATCTAACCAGGATGCACAAATTCGAGTCAATATGCTACGCATACCAACAAGACAGGGTTAAACTGGATTCAAGGTGTGAAAAGGGGCACTTTGTAGGACATGACAAAGAGAGTCCAGCTTTTCTAGTTTACTATCCCAACAAAGGCAAAGTACAAAAGCACAGATTGGTAAAGTTTGTCACCAAGACAACATGTGAGAGCGAAACACAGACTCAACATCTAATAATGACACCCGATGCAACAACAAAACAACACAACCGAATGTGAGCACAGACAGACAAACTGATGGTCCAAAACCACTGGAGGATGATGGTGAGAAGCACCCCAAGGTGACACCACATGTCTCATGCAGTGGGAGATATCCGACTCGGGAACGCAAACCCCCGGGGTATCTACAAGACTATACCCAAGATGAAAGTGAGGAGGATGACAGTACGCTCACTAGCATAGATTATTGCTATCGGGCAGTGTGTTATATACCTCAGACATTTAAAGAGGCCATGGCATCAACTGTGTCAGAAAAATGGAAACGAGCAATGGATGAGGAAATAAAATCCTTAGAGCAGGGGTGGCGAGATCCGGTCCTCGAGGGCCGCAGTCCTGCTGGTTTTGGATATTTCCCTTCTTCAACACAGCTGATTCATGATCAGCTCATCAGCAAGCTCTGCAGAAACCTGATAACGAGCCTGTTAATTGGAATCAGCTGCACTTCGAGTAGGGAAATCTGCAAAACCTGCAGGACACCGGCCCTCGAGGACCGCAGTTTGCCACCCCTGCCTTAGAGGAAAGCCACACTTTCACTTTGACCAAATTGCCAGAAGACAAAGAGGTAGTGGGAGGAAAGTGGGTTTATTCCATCAGTAAGGACAGTAATGGGCATAACAAGTACAAAGCCAGATTTGTAGCTAAAGGATATAGCCAAAAAGCAGGAATAGATTATGGTGAAACATTCTCACCTACAGCAAATCTGACCAGTGTACGCGTGGTGATGCAGAAAGCCGCTCAAGATGATTTGATTCTTCATCAAATGGATGTTAAAACAGCTTATCTGCATGTGCCCATCGATTGAGAAATATACATGGCACAGCCTGAAGGCTATGAGAAAGGAAGAAGTTGTCACGCCGCCACCGGCGTGACGGCCCATGCTTTTATTTTGTTATCCATGTTTCCTGTCTTGCTTTGAAAATCCTAACTCTCCTCTCACCCCAGGTCACTTACCCTTCCTGCCGCTCCATTATTACCGGTCCCCGCCCATGATTACAAACACCTGCCACCAATCAAGACTCTCAATAAAAGCCAGCTGCATTCTACCCTCAGTGCCGAAGTGTCACAGTCAGTGCATGGAAGCGTCCCACAGTCCTCATGACCTCGTTCACGTTGCCTTGTATTTTTGCCTTGTTTTTGTGCCTTTTCCTCCCCAGTGGAGCGCCTTTAGTTACCCCTTTTGCCTTGTGCCCTTTTTCCTCCCTAGCGGAGCGCTTTCTGTTGTCCCCAGTACCTTTTGCCTGTTTTTTCCTCCCTAGTGGAGCGCTTTTTGTTCTCCACTTTTTTTGATTCCCCGTTCTCCTCTCAGTTTGAGAGGAGACAGCTGTTGGCCGGTAATAAACCTGTTGCCTTGGTGGCCCACCTTACTCCTGCGTTTGAGTCCTACCTTACCTCGTCTTGTCAGTACACTTCGGCCAGCATGGACCCAGCAGGCAAGGTCGAGGCTGCACTGCAGAGCCAGGAGGCTTGACAACCAGGACCGGATCCAGCAAGCCATGTTGTCACAGATTGGGGAATTGTCCAGCCAGGTCCACAAGCTGGTGAGCCTCTCACGGCGTCGAGCGCCAGCTCCCACCGGACAACTTCCTGATCCTGAGTTCCCCGTCCCGACCACGCCATTCACCGGGGTAGGATTAAGACTGGCCTCTCCAGAACGATACTCCGGTGAACCCTGGCGCTGTCAGACTTTCCTCACGGAGTGTGACATACATTTTGAACATTTACCACAGGCATTTCCCACAGCCCGGTCCCGAGTGGCCTTCATGGTGTCGCACCTGACGGGACGGGCCAAAACCTGGGCGACCGCGGAATGGGCCAGGGGTTCCTCGGTCTGTCAAAGCGTACAGGAATTTCAAGTCGCTTTGCGCCAAGTCTTTGACCCAGAGAACAACGATCGAGAGAAGGCACGAGCATTGAGCCGACTTCAACAAGGCAAGGAACCTGTCAGCGATTACGCAGTTCGCTTTCGAACGTTGGCCACAAACAGTGGCTGGAACGCCATTGCACTACACGATCATTTCTTGAAAGGACTCTCACCTGCCATTCAAGAACTCCTGATCCCCGTAGAACTCCCCACAGACTTGGACGCATTGATATCACTCGCAATCCGCACCGATCATCGTCGCCAGGAACTGGCGAAGATCGGCGGACTCCGAAGGAGGGAGGAATCCACCCCATGGTCACGGCCACCGGAGGCAGGGAGGCCACAACCCATCCTTCCTCCCCGACCGGAACCAGGAGAGGTGGGTCTCGCCAGAGAGGAACCCTTGCAACTGGGACGGGCTCGGCTTACTCCCGAGGAGCGACAGCGCCACCGCCGAGAAGGCCGATGCTTCTATTGCAGGGGCCTTGGCCACCTGGTGGGAACTTGCGCCACGAAGGGCGGCTCACCTGTGAGTTCCTCGCCACCCCGACCCGCCAAGAACCACAGGCTCACGCAGATTCAGATAACCCATCACCATGTCACTACAGATCTGTCAGCCCTCATCGACTCCGGCTCCGACAAGAGCCTCATGGACTGGGAGCTCGTGAGGCAACTACGAGTCTCCACCGAACCACTTCTTTCAACCATCCAGGCTCGAGCGCTGAACGGCAAGGAACTTTTCAAAATCACCCACATCACTGAACCTCTGGAAGTGCACATCGGACAGCACCTCGAGACCCTTCGCTTCCATGTTTTCCATGCTGCTTCCCCCACTTTGGTTCTGGGCCACCCTTGGCTGCGTCTACATAATCCCAGAATCGACTGGAACTCTGGAGTCATTCTGGAGTGGGGAAAGGACTGCATGACTCACAGATTGGAACAACCCGCACCCCGGAACACCACAGGCCAGGTTCACCAGGTGTCTCTCGCCTCGCCTGCTCAAGAGGAATATCCGAACCTGCACACTGTTCCATCCTGCTACCACCACCTGCGGGAGGTATTCAGCAAAACCAAGGCCATGACTCTTCCTCCACACCGACCGTATGACTGCCCGATTGACCTGATCCCCGGATCAACCATCCCCAAGGGGAGACTGTACTTGGTCTCAGGACCCGAACGTCAGGCCATGAACACTTACATTGACGACTCCTTGAAAGCCGGCCTCATCCGACCGTCTTCCTCGCCTGCGGGAGCAGGCTTCTTTTTTGTGAGCAAGAAGGATGGATCCCTACGCCCATGCATTGACTACAGCACCTTGAATGACATCACGATTAAGAACCGGTACCCACTGCCTTTGATGTCCTCTGTGTTCGACCAGCTACAACAAGCTAAAATCTTCACGAAACTCGATCTCCGAAACGCCTATCACCTCATCCGAATCCGCGAGGGGGATGAATGGAAGACTGGTTTCAACACTCCCCGAGGACACTACGAGTACCTTGTCATGCCTTTCGGTCTCACGAACGCCCCAGCAGTTTTCCAGGCAATGATTAACGAAGTACTAAAGGACTTTATTGACCACTTTGTGTACGTTTACCTGGATGATATTCTGATTTACTCTCCTGACCAAGCAAGCCATCAAAACCATGTGAACAGAGTCTTGCAACGCCTGCTTGATCATCAGCTTTACGTAAAAGCCGAAAAGAGCCTGTTTCACGTCAACACCATCTCCTTCCTGGGATTCGTTTTGTCACCGGGAAAAGTAGAGATGGAGGCAGACAAGGTCAGCGCCGTGCGAGATTGGCCCACGCCGGATTCACGTAAAAAAGTCCAGCAATTCCTCGGATTCGCCAATTTTTACCGTCGATTCATTAGAAACTTCAGCACCATTGCCGCTCCCCTACACGCCTTGACCTCCCCACAAGTTTGCTTCTTTTGGACCCCGGAAGCCGAAAAGGCATTCAAAGACTTGAAACTTCGATTCACCAACGCCCCAATCCTCAAAGTTCCTGACCCCAAACGCCAGTTCGTGGTCGAGGTGGACGCCTCGAGCATAGGGATTGGGGCAGTATTGTCCCAGCTCTGCCAGGAGGACGGAAAAACACATCCCTGCGCATTCCTCTCACGGCTACTATCCAAGGCAGAACGCAATTACTCGGTCGGAGATCGAGAGCTTCTCGCGGTAAAAGTGGCTCTTGAAGAGTGAAGACACTGGTTGGAAGGCGCCGAACTTCCTTTCGTGATCTGGACCGACCACCGAAACCTAGAATACTTACGTCAAGCTAAAAGACTCAACCCTCGACAGGCCAGATGGTCTTTGTTTTTTAACCGCTTCGTATTCTCTCTTACGTACAGACCAGAGATTTTGTGTGTTCAGAGTAGACACATTTTATGTGTGTAAAGTTCTCCTACCTTGCTAACTTTTGGCTGTCAACACTTGAGTCTAGGGCTGGGCGATATGGACCAAAACTCATATCCCGATATATTTTGGCTCGTGGCCGGCTGCGGTGCACACGTCGCCAATCCTTGAACGCCGTAGATGGCGGGGCCCAGCCATAGCAACAGCGGGACTTGGTGTGAAACTCCAGCAGACACAGATGTGTATTGCGCACAAGTCGGAAGGCAAACGCACGAGCGGAGCTCCTACGTGACGCCTCCACGCGACCCTCTCGCAGAAGCATACTGAGGCCTTAAGTGCCGCGTCGCTCGTGGCCGGCTGCCGTGCACACGTCGGCAATCCTTGAACGCCGTAGATGGCGGGGCGTAGCTCGCTTCTGATTGGTCCGTTCGATGGCGTTTTTTGTTTTTTTTTCTCTCTCTCTCTCCCCGCCCCCCGCCCAGATAGTTTCCGTGAAGGCAACTGGCGGAGCAAATCGACTTCCTGCTCGGAGACCACGGCTGTGCATGTGGATATGTGCCTGGGACGAGAGGCGGAAAACAACAATAACTTAAAAAAAAAAAAAAAAAAAAAAAAACTTCGCTAAGCGCATGGCTGTTGTGTTTTGGAGAGTTTACGGCCGACACCGGTGCAAATTGGCAATAATTAATTGCCACGGTGATGAACTTACTCTCCCCCCGGCTTTGTTTTGTGTTTCTGAATTAAATTGAACTTCCTGAATCCGTCATAAAATGCCGTAAAGCAGTCTGCATGTTTGTAGTTTTTGTGTGTGTGTGTGTGTGTGTGTGTTCTTGTACATAATACATAGTGAGGACCAAAATTGGTCTTTATCCAACAGAATGAGGACATTTTTGTGAAGTGAGGACATTTTGGCCGGTCCTCACTTTGCAAGACCTCTTTTTGAAGGTCAAGAATTGGTTTTAGAGTTTAGGTTTGAATTGGGTTATGGTTGGGGTTAGGGTAAGGGTTAGGTTTAGGCAATCATTTTTGATGGTTGCGGTTAGGGTAAGGCTCTAGGAAATGCATTATGTCAATGGATGTCCTCACAAAGATATATGTACAAGGATGGTTGTGTGTGTGTGTGTGTGTGTGTGTGTGTGTGTGTGTGTGTGTGTGGCAGAGTTCACACCATCCACCTCAAAGTTGATTAGTGCCAGTAAAAATGAGACAGAGCCCCTCAGGCCATGACAAGGTTTCATTCATGTAGATGTAAGTCAATATTTCATCAGCAAAATTATGAAAATATAAATTAAAGGTTCAAAAAGCATTTAGTGTTACTTTAAGTCAAGGTACCACTGGATCTATGTATCAAAAATGATTAAGATAGCTAATGGGAAAGTAGTAATTGGTATTTTTATGGGTTGTGAAGCAGTGTCTTTGCTCTTTCCCTGCATTTTGGTAAAGTCAATTCATCTGTAAGCCAGCTCTTTAGAATTAAAATAATGCTATATAGTCAAATATGAATAGTCTCAGGAAGGCATCGTTATACCCCAGTAATACATGGGATTTATTAAGAACAAGTACCTGCTTTGTCCATCTCTTAACACCGTTATAACCCTTGGTCATGAGCTGTCGGTGGAAGAAACTGTTGAGAAAATGGACCTGAGAATGATAAACAGTAAATAGAAGAAAATAATAGTCATTTTTTATCACCTCTTAAAATTAATGTGGTACAAATCCTCACAAGTTTCAAATTCAATACATATTTTGCATCTCTGCCATCAATGACAGTGAATGAGTTGTTAAGTAGTGGACAGTGGACCATCTCTACACCCTCTGCAGGATCCTCGAGGGTGCGTGGGAGTTCGCTCAACCAGTCCACATGTGTTTTGTGGATTTGGAGAAGACGTTCGACCGTGTCCCTCGGGGAGTCCTGTGGGAGGTGTTTTCGGGAGTACGGGGGTACCGAGCCCCCTGAAATGGGCTGTTCGGTCCCTATCACAACCGTTAGCAGAGTTTGGTCCGCATTGCCGGCAGTAAGTCGGATTCGTTTCCAGTGAGGGTTGGACTCCGCCAAGGTTGCCTTTTGTCACCGATTCTGTTCATAACTTTTATGGACAGAATTTCTAGGCGCAGCCGAGGCGTTGAGGGGTTCCGGTTTGGTGGCTTCAGCATTGCATCTCTGCTTTTTGCAGATGATGTGGTGCTGTTGGCTTCATCCAGCCGTGATCTCCAACTCTCACTGGAGTGGTTCGCAGCCGAGTGTGAAGCGGTTGGGATGAATATCAGCACCTCCAAATCCGAGACCATGGTCCTCAGTCGGAAAAGGGTGGCGTGTCCTCTCCGGGTCGGGGATGAGATCCTGCCCCAAGTGGAGGAGTTCAAATATCTTGGGGTCTTGTTCACGAGTGAGGGCAGGACGGAGCGAGAGATCGACAGGCGGATCGGTGCAGCGTCTGCAGTGATGCGGACTCTCTATTGGTCCGTTGTGGTGAAGAAGGAGCTGAGCCAAAAGGCGAAGCTCTCGATTTACCAGTCGATCTACGTTGCTACCCTCACCTATGGTCACGAGCTGCGGGTCGTGACCGAAAGAACAAGATCCCGGATACAAGCGGCCGAAATGTGTCCAGGCTCTCTCTTAAAGATAGGGTGAGAAGCTCGGTCATCCGGGAGGGACTCAGAGTCGAGCCGCTGCTCCTCCGTGTTGAGAGGAGCCAGTTGAGGTGGCTCGGGCATCTGGTTCGGATGCCTCCTGGGCGCCTCCCTGGAAAGGTGTTCCGGGCATGTCCCACCGGCAGAAGGCTGCGGGGACGACCCAGGACACACTGGAGAGACTATGTCTCTCGGCTGGCCTGGGAACGCCTTGGGATACCGCCGGAGGAGCTGGTTGAAGTGGCTGGGGAGAGGGAAGTCTGGGCTTCCCTTCTAAAGCTGCTGCCCCGACGACCCGACCCCGGATAAGCGGTAGATGATGGATAGATGGATGGATGGATGAAGTTGTTAAGTAGTGATTACCTTGTGTTGGGCAGCTTCCATAATCAATTCGCCATACATGTTTATGACCTACAGCAGGAGAAAGACAAACAAAAGACTGTTCATGTTCCAAGTATTGCTCTGCTCAGTAATATACAACTTGAGATGTTGAGCACATGAACCTGGTCATTGAGCCAATTCTGATGGGCCAACGTGGACAAATCATCCAGTGTCAGGGTGTGTTTCTTGTAGACCACTCGGAAGGAGGGAATAGGTTTCTTTAGCACTAGACAGATTCTGCCTTTGACAACCTCAGAGATGAAATTTCTCCTGCATAAGTAAATTAAATATGGAGTTAATTACATACAACACTGTGAATGTAGGCATCAGTGTAACATAATCACAGACCTGTGTGTCAGAATAACACCGATATGACCACCTCCCAAAAACCTGACTAAAAAACTGACCCAACACATGAACAATGACAAAGTGATTGGCACTAAGACAGAACCTTGAGGGACTACTTTGTGTATAGGAATTAATATGGACATTTGATTAGACAGTGGAAAACATGACATGGCATAGTATTCATAGTGAGTAGATACACTAAAATGGAATGTTCCCCTTATCTTAAAATTATTGTCATCTTAAACATGGTTTTAAAAAAATGGTTGAACAATGATAAAGAAATGTGAAAATCTGATAAAACAATTCACAAGACAGCAAATGGAATCACATTTGGGATTTCGTGTGGTCAGAAGAATGAACACTTTTTCTTTTGTTTGCATAACACTCGTGTTTATCAGGATGTATGTACCCAGCCATCCAAAGTCCTTTTTCTCCCCGCCCCCGCCCTTTTTTTTTTTTTATTATTTTTTTATTTTAACTTTTGGAGATTCACCTGTCATTGAAATTGGTGTTAAACATCTTCGACAGGTGTCTGAGCACATCACTTTGCTGCAGTGGGATGAAAGTTCCATACTTCGTGATGAAGTCATTGAGAAATTCTACAAAGATTACAAAAACAGGAAATTAAATTCTCTTATTAACGATATTCAGGGATATTGGGCTTTCAGGTGAGATTCCAGGGTGAACCCGAAATGCAAAGATATTCTCTATAGGTGATATTGTCTACACTTTTAAACACACACACCTAACTGTTCATGTTTTTATTATTTATTTATTTATGTTTTTTTTTTGGGGGGGGGGGTACTAACCTTTGGCAATAGCCAGATTGATATTGTGATTCACTCAAGGGAGTTCTCCACAATATCAATCTGGGACTGCTCCCGGGAAAGGCGGGACATTCTGTACAATACTTTGAACTGATTGGACGATGTGGCATCTTGTGCGCGTTTGTTTTGACCAATATCGGCCACAGATGAAAATTTCTTGGTTCTTGTGGAGAGGAGACACGAACATTTTTATCAACTAAAAATGCACGAATCACCTCTCGCTGTTCAATATTCAACATGGAAACGGTGAGTAATTCTGCAAGAACACAATTAATTGCAGCGCCCATTCGTCCATGATTGGTCGTTTGTTTCTCCCGGCGTTGGCGCTTCCTGGTTTCATCACAGCTACTTATCATGCCCCAAACACAATACCGCTCTGTGATTGGTCCGAACCACCAGTGGTTTGGATCGGTGGATATCAACGGACTCGGTACAAGATGTATTCTCTGGAGTTTATAAACTCACAAATACCGCAAGATTTCATCTTGCAGAGCAAGGTTAGGGATTTACACCTCTATTGAGCCATTACGAACGCCCCACACCACTCTCACCCTTACATTTAATAAATTCAACTTTCAAAATGCAAAATGAAAAATTGAATGTATGAATTCTGATTATAAGCTGCGTTAAAAAATTAATGTGAGCAGGTGCGCGTGCCGTGCCCCAGCACAGCGCTCAAATCGCAAATTTTTGCTCGCAAGTCAAACCAAAAAAATAAATAAATACATTGGCTAAGCAATAGCTCATATCTCGAAAAACTCCTAAGTCACTAGGATCTCATGGCACCACTGTGAAAGCTAAAAAGTCATAGGACAGTTGAAATTAAAAATAAATAAATAAATAAATAAGTAAATAAAATACGTACCATGGATATGGTCTGCCAGTTCTGAGAGTCCAACTCCAGTTTGAGGGAGTATTTTGTTCTTGCTGGAGATTTTGGTATCTGCATTTACAATTTCTTCTTGAAGGGCAGAGGTGCAATGTCCTGAGTGGTCATCGACAACAAGAAGCTTCTTTTCACAAACACACTTTCTTTGTTTCTGAACACGAGAATTCAGCCCACTGAGTGTTTCTTTTGAGGGATCCGCAAATTCATACTCTACAACACTTTCTGGTGCCGTGTTTGTGGATTCACTGATGGTCCCTGGAGAGTTGAATGTTTGTGAAAAATGTGTTTCTTTACTAGCACATTCCTGATCTGAATGAAGAGTGGATGTTTTAATTTGTGAATGTTCTAGAACTGGTGAGGTATGCCTGTGAAAGTTCCTTTTACTTCTTGGTGACTGAGACATGATGTTGAGGCACGATCTGGGCCCCCTGATTGGCACCAATTTTCTGCTCCTAATAAAACCAAAAAAGCACTTCTCTCTCCATTTCCGCCACAACCACATCTGCCATTTACAATACAAACGTCTCTTGGCCTGCCTGGAGAGATCTGAAACTCCCTTGATTGAATACATGGATTCCTTTGTTTGCTTGAGGTACTTTACATTGGTGCTTCCGTATCCAGTACATCTGGAAGAGTTGGAGAGGGGGTTATGTGAGAGCACAGTTATTTAAAATTTTGAATACAGTGACTCAGTTTAACACGGCGGGATATATTCCACTCCACAATAGGTAAAAAATCATGCTAATTTAAAAACTTGCTGAATTAATGCATCTTGAAATGTTTTATGAATGGAACTGCGTGTACATCTGCAGATCGCGTGAAGAGGGTGACTATTGGCCACAACATCAAATACAGTGCTTGTGTTGGTGGGAGCATTAAAATAAAAATACTCTCGTACCAATGCCACCAAATTACATTCTCACTCTCACACCCTGAAAAACAATTTGGTCGTAGCTTTGTGCCCTAGTAAAGTCAACGCACGACTAATAGGTTCAACCCTTATTGGTGTGTTATGTCTGCATGTGAGTGTCTGGATGTGAGATGTGGCCGACAACAAATCCTACATGAGTATGCTTACTGTTTGTAGTTTTCTGTTCTCAAAAAAATGGATGAAAAGTGCATCGATTGTGGCTCTCCTTTCCCACATGGAAAGGCATTGCTGTATGTAGGTATTGTCTAAAAACCCATTTAAAAAATTGCACTAGAAAATCTGCAATTGAGAGGAGCCACAAATGATGAACCACAACATAGGGGAACAAATCATAACTGATAGTCGCGGGTTGGATGTCACTTGGTGCACACTAATTTAATTGTTGTTGTGAAAGATCATATGATATAACCTGACAATTTGGTCATAATTGTCTGTGAATTTGCGTTGACATTTGAGCTCTGTTGCTCAGGTGAAATAAAATAGTTGATAGTGCTCACCTCATTGATTCTGACACATTGCCCAGTTGACCAGTGCAGATTGTGAACACCTTCTGTAAAATATAATACAGTAATTCAATCATATTGCCCTCCACACAAACTCATGTTTCTTTGTAAAAAAAAAAATCAACCTATCTATCTATCTTCTTCAAAACATTACTTTTTTTCCCCAAAATTGCCCTCCATAGCCTGTCATGTCAAATTTGCTTTATTAGCAAAGGTTTTTTCTCCACAGGAAAAAGAAAAAAAAGAATCCATTACTCAAGCAGAATAAAATAAATGGGATTGGTGGTTTGGTTGCAATGATGTACTGATGTTTATCATTACGTGGCTACAAACCACATACTGTATATAGCATCAATACAATTGAAACGGTTGACAGAGCTGTCACTATAGAGTGACGTTTTAAACTTCGACTAACAAAACGTCTGCGAGAGCTCGTTAAGCTAAGTCGAGTGAGCAATTGCTGGAAAGCATTACGTACCGTAGGCTTACTTTTAAAAGGTCCATCCGTGGTAATTAAAGGTGACGTTTCCCAAGTGACGGCATTTGCTAATATTCCTTCCTTCAAAACTACCAATATCGCTCTAACTTGCCATTACGAGTATAGCTCAGAGCTGTTGTTTTATACCACATCTACAAAAAAAAAAAAAACTAAAACCATGAAACAACTGACTGTCCGACTCCAAATGATGACGTCGTGGAGCACGCTGACACCGAGTGTCGTGTGCTGATGACGTAATTGTGAATGGTCTAATAAGATTTGGGCAAGAAGACACCACTGTACTAGTACCACTAATATGTACGAGCTCATGGACGTCTATATGAGTATATATGATGAATATAAATGATGATGTAATCTTTATGACAATTTCATTCACACGTCCGTGAGCGAGATACATTTGGAGTCACATTATCAAATATTTCTTCATTTTCACAATAAAATTCCCCAATTAAGAAATAGTGACCACCTCCTTCCACATTTCTTAACCAATTTAAATAATTCCAACTTGAAACTATTCATCAACAAAAACAAGGCATTTAATGTTCAAATTGATTTAACATTGTTTATTATGTTTTATTTGAAAATATTCACTCATTTTGAATTTAATGCCTCAGCCTGCAACACATTTAAAAAGAAAAAGATGGACAGGGGCATGATCACCACTTTGATGCATCACCTTTCTTTTTAACAACACTCAACAAGTGTTGGGGTACTAAGGACACTATAATTGCTGAAGATGGGTGGAATTGATTCCCAATCTTGCCTTATGCACAACTTCAGTCGCTCAACAGACCGGGGTCTCTTCACACTTACACCTGATGTGTATTGCATATCGTTTAGGTTATTAATTGATTGACTTTTTACATATCATGTTGCACCATCGGTCCGAAAATAAATTGTAGTTGTAAATGTGCCTTTCATTGACAATGGCAAAAAAAAAAAAAATCCATTATGATTTCGATGTAAGAAATAGCAGTGAAGTACCACAGCCAACGCTCAGCACCCCACCGAGGTCAGTAACATCTGGATGACCTTGAATAGACCGACAAATTATCATTTTTGTTTGCTCTGTTAACGAACTCGCTGTTAAATGTATAGAAACAAAGTCCAAGTTTTAGTTCAACCAGACAGCAAATTACTATTCAGTTGTTGCCTGGAAACTGGGAAAATTGGATGATTTTCAAGCCACTAAAAAAATAAAAAAAAATAAAAAAATAAAAATAAAAATAAAAACTTCACTATTGTGCATGTTTCTTAGTTTTTATTGCACAACCAAACATTTTACATTAGAAAACCTTCACGACACACCACAAAAGAAAAAGTTCACAACAAGTACCAAAATAATAATGATCTCGTCTCAGTTTAAACCCCTGCTACATGGTACACAGTGAATCAACTTTATCTGGAAATCGATGCGTGCTGCTGTCCTCAAATAAGCGCCCCATGACAAACATCCTTTTTTATTGTGCAAGCCACTGATAACTGAGGGACCCTGCTCAGAGTCCTCAGTGGGGCCCATTTACTCGTCATCCATTCATGCATTTTCAGACACTTCAGGTTGTTTCATTATGTATGCCATATTCAATACAAAAACATTTTCATAAAAATGTCACTTACTTACTTACTTACTTACTTACTTTTAAAACTAGCTCAACAATAATGTGACATGATGTACACATGATTATTATAGTGTGAATTGTCTGTACTGGGCAGTTCCACCAAGAAAACTCAGAACATGTGTACACCTTAAGAAGAAGAAAAATCACTTACATGGTCAACGGTTAGAGCAAGTTGAAGGGAGTACCACAAGCTAACTTATAAATCATGCTTTTGCACTCACAAAATGCACTCTATGTAAATTGTACACATATAATCTTGTTTTAGTGCAAGAATTAGAAAGCAGACCTTGCTCCCTTCTCTCTGGTATTGTATTAGCACTTTTCCGTGAAGAAACAAAACAAGATGATAGGTTACTTACATATTTACTGTACTCACATTCTGATATGTCAGGTAGCAGTATTTGCCATATGAAGCCATGTTCAACAAATTGGTATTAGATATTAATGAATGAAATACAAAAAAATAGGTGCAAAGTCCCAAGCTTTTATTTTTATTTTTTTCACTATTGATCCAACCATGTAGTTCCACCCACCAACACGTGACGTGAAAGGAAGGACAGTACTTGTTTAACTTGGCTGTATTCCCATTTAAAGTACTATAAATACTCTGAAGCTTGCATGAGGTCTCCCTCTTTTCCTCATCATTCATTCCGATTTTCCACATCCTTGTGCACAGAAAATGAATCGACTAACTATCACAGTGGTCCTGGGACTACTGGAGCTTGGGTGCGCACAGTTCAGTATCCGCCAGCCCAAATGTGACTCTCCTGAAGCGGAAGAAGCTGCATTTGCGGCTCAGGACTACCTCAATGGCCAGCATACTCATGGCTACAAATATGCACTCAACAGGATTGAGGACATCAAGGTCCTCACTAAGGTGAGTCTGCGACACATGGTAAAAACCAGTATGGATACGCATACATCTTTTTATTCCCAGTCTGAGCATAAATGATTTCATTTTAAAAATAAATAAATAAATAAAAACTTGGAGACCAAGTATGGCCACTGAGGGTCACATAACATTTAAGCCACATTTAAATAAATAAATAAATAAATAAATGAATAACAGCCTCAATCTTATCTTGGTGTTATCAGTAACGAAGAAGATAAAAACATGTATTCTAAGTAAATCAAGTCGCAAATTTTCATTTAACTTTTTTTAACATTTAAAATTCTTGTAACATTCAATTTTGCAACATCAAATAAAGAAATCATGACATTTATTTACAATTATAGCTATATATATATATATATATACATACATACATATATATAAAGTGTGGTTATTTTATGCAACAAATGTATTCCACACTTTTAAAATTGTGTAAAAAAAACTTAACAAAAAATTTGAACTCAACTCAAAAATTGTGAGATATCTTGTCATGTTCAAATTGACAATTGTATATTAAAAAATTGTGACAATTAAAAAAAAGTGTGATATCTCATAACATTCAAAATGTATAGCCTATATGATATATGCATTTACATTTTGAATTAAACATTTGAACTTTTTTTGGTAACCATTTTATTATCAGAATATGCAGCAGGACAATAGAAAAAAGCGGGCCACAAAACTGAAATTTGAGCACCTCTGATGTAGGCAGAACAAAGTTGTTGTTTTTTTTTAATAATAGTAATCAAATGTCTGCTTTGTCATAGCCCGGTGCAGATGACACCTATGTTGTTGAAGTGGACCTTCTGGAGACAGACTGTCACGTGCTGGACCCCACTCCTCTTGCTAACTGCACAGTCCGACCCAAAGCATTCACCGTAAGTGAAAACCAAATGCAGTCTTGAGCAATAGCAACAAATATGCTGCATTACTATCAAGGTTTTTTTTTGTTTTGTTTTTTGTTTTGTTTTTAACTTTTTCAATTAGGCTGTAGAAGGAGACTGTGACGTGGTTCTGAAAAGGGTTGGAGGAATGCTGACTGTCACAGCCTTCAAGTGTAAGACAGAAGGTAAAATCTGACATGTGTGCGCCATGTCAATACAAAAATATTTGTTGGAATAAGAAATACATTGCATCTATTCAAAATACTTCTTCTTCCATGATGGTATTTAGAATCAACAGAGGACCTGTGTTTGGGCTGTCCTATGCTCCTTCCACTGAACGACACCACAGCGCTGAACTTTGTGCACGCCTCTCTGGCAACGTTCAACAACAACACAGTCAACACAACATACACTCTGCTTGAAGTTGGAAGGATGTCGAAACAGGTGGACACCCATCATTTGTGCTACATGCTCTGCTGCATCTGGATCTTTTCCTTTGCGTGACAACCTGTTGGGACTTAAAACAAACCATTCTTTCAGATTGTTTCTGGTGGGACACGCTATCTGGCAGAATATGTGATAGCTGAAGCCAATTGCACTAATGGTGTCTGTGGGCCGCTGAATGACGTCATGGCTGTAAGTACACTAAGTATCAAGTTAGTTACTCTCGAGAGCTGTGATACCCAACCGTTGTGCCATGGGAAATGATCGAATTTCACTTAAATGGTCCAAAAATTATTTTGTAAAAAATAAAAAATAAAAAAATAAATAAATGCTTTTCTATGCCAGTGCCGTATTGTAACAGGCAGAACATTCATATGCTTTTCCAGTAGAATTATCATTTCAGCATATCACAGCTGCCTAACAATGTAAATCCCAATATGGTTACTTTATTTATATTTTTTCCCATAAATTAATACTATTGGTTATCCATCCATCCATTTCCTTGACTGCTTATTCCTCACAAGGGTCGCTGGCGCCTATCTCAGCTGGCTTTGGGCAGTAGGCGGGGGACACCCTGGACTGGTTGCCAGCCAATCGCAGGGCACACAGAGACAAACAACCATCCACACTCACAAGCACACCTAGGGACAATTCGGAGTGCCCAATTAACCATGCATGTCTTTGGAATGTGGGGGGAGACCGGAGTACCCGGAGAAGATCCACGCGGGTATGGGGAAAACATGCAAACTCCACCCAGGAAGGCCGGAGCCCAGACTCGAACCGGAGTCCTCAGAACTGGGAGGCGGATGTGCTAACCACTCATCTACCGTGCCGCCCACTATTGGTTATGTGTTATGTTATTTTTACACATCAATTACCTTTTTTGTCTAAATCAGAATCGTGGTATTTGCACTGCTAAAGGCCTGGGAGCTGCCCACACAGTTGACTGCAAGATGTTTTCTTCTATGGTGAGTTGTACTATAGTCTTGTCTAAACAGAATAGTAAGAAATGTCAGGTGAGATATCAGAATGAACACACACAAAAAAATGTCACCTTCACTCAACTGATGCATGTTCTTCAGGTGCCCCCTCAAGATGCAAATAGCACTGGGGTCTCCCACGTTTTCCCAAGGATCCACGTGCACACACAAAACATGACCAGAAAGCATGGTCTGAGACACCACAAGCTGACTTCTCTCTACGACCCTCATGTCACTGGACTTTTGTCTGCCGAGTCTGCATCAGAATCTTCTGAAGCCGTGTCCGTAGCCACCCCTGCAGTGCTGAATGCTACAGAATCTGACACATCATCTGCCTCAGTCAGTACCGAGGTTCCCCTTGTAGTGGTTAAGAGAGACGTACCCGCCGCACCTGCCACAGTTACAGACCCAGTTCTCCTGATACCACCATGCCCTGGGAGGTACAGATTCTTTTAAGCATTCCTTTGAATTATGTATACTTTAACCTGGATTGCTTCTAAAAACACTGCTCCAAGTGTAACTCACAGATATTTGTAAAGATGGCATATGTAACCACATTATTCTAAGTGTCAAAATGAAAATCAAAGCATTTTATTGCAATAAAGAATTATGAAATACTGTTTAAAGCTCATCTCAAAACGTTTACCTCTGCCGTATTGATAAATGAAATCCTATGCCCATATTCTAGTTTAAAATATTTAGCGGTATGACAAGTTCAAAGTTAACCTTGAAAGCAAGTCCCCTAGAACAGTGGTTCTCAACCCTTTTTCAGTGATATACCCCCTGTGAATTATTTTTTTTTTTCCAGCCAAGTACCCTGCAGTGATTTCTGAAGATTTCTGATTGAATAAAATAAAACTGTGCCATCATTGTCTGATTTATTATTAAACTTTGGAACTCTATTTATATGGTCTCTTCAACTATTTGGAAATAAAAAGATATAACTAAAACAAATTGTAAAGATTTGTGCACATACAGATCAACAAAGTGTCTTCTTTTGGGATAATCGGAAAGCTGTTATCAAAAAGAAATAACTAGCTAACCGCTAGAAGTTGTCTTTTCGAAGGCGGAAGGATCAGCTAGCTGGCTGCAGTGCGTCGATTAGCCGTCTCCAGGGCAACGCGCAGTGATACGAACGAACAGAAAAGTAGTGGCTGGCGGTAATGGCGTCTGACTTTTTTCAGAAAAGGAGTAGTGTGATGGAAATGTATCACGCTTTTGAACACTAGTTTTTAGAAGAAAAACGCTTTATTTCCGAGACCCCAGCCAGCTTGCTGGACTATTTTCCTCTCGTCCAACACCGGACCAGAACTCATGTCACAGAACGCTGTCAGGGGTAAGTCAGTGCTGATTGCACACACTGGAGGTGAGGATGAAATTGAGATTCATGTTAAAAAATCCGAACGATCCCTTTGACTGCAAGATGTTTTCTTCTATGGTGAGTTGTACTATAGTCTTGTCTAGTCTGTCATTGTATTAACATATGACAAGTCCCCACCCTTCGCAACTAGCCAACAGGAGCTTCCTTGACAGCGCTTGGCAAGTGAAACTGCAGCTGCATTCAAACAGTGTTCCCTCGCTATAACGCGGTTGACTTTTCATGGCCTCACTGTATCAGATTTTTTTATTGTAATTTTGCATTTTTTTTATTTATTTTTTTAAGTAACATACCTATTTTATAGGATTTATGAAGGTTTGAACATCGAGAATGTTTAAAGGAGAGAAATGAGGAAATATAAATGCCTTGATGAGAAAAAGAGTATAAACTGTGGTGGGGGGTTTTAGTCTTAAAATATTTATAAATGTAAAATATAAAGCTAACTACTTAGCAAATTTCATTTATTGCAGGTATTCTTTGGAACCTAACCCCAGCGGAAAATGAGGGAACATTTTCTGTCAGAGTTCGAAATGTCTGACAGGTACAAAGTACATCAATGCATCAACTGTTAATTGCAAATATCTAAACAATGTAGGCAATGTATCAATATATAAAAGCTGGCATACATTAAGATTGCGTGTGAAATCGCTTGATTACAATCAATGGTCCAACTAATCACTTCAGTTTATAATACCTAATCATCTACTAGGCTACCATCCTCCATTCTAGTTTTTGGCATGTCAATGAATCAAAACAAAGAGACCAGCTGCTCTTTAATTCTTAACACTTACACAAAGAGAAAAAACAAAAACTTTACAATACTGTAGTTCCCATTGCTGGCCCCTTTTCATTGAACTAATGTTCACAAAAGCAAAGCCGTCCGTTTTTCAGTTTCTTTTAAAGTAATACAAAATAATTGACCTGTTTGATTGCAGTTAAGTCTTGTTGCAGTAAAATATTTTGCAGCGTATATTGAGTCGCTGTCATCTGAGACTATACATATGCAAATTGACCTACACATTAGCAATACAGTCATGTTTTACCGCTCCCAAAAAGGGTGCGACCAACTGAAAAAGTTGGTAGCACTAGTGCAAGTTAGTGTAGAGCCCTGCTCTGGAGTGCTTTCACATACCCCAGGAGTAGCCTACTCATACCCCCATTTGAGAACCACAGTCCTATAATAAAAAAATTAAAAATAAGTTTTAAATCATTAGTAGGAAGTATGAATTTTTGTGTTTAAAGGTTTTCTGGCATCTGTACTTTGAGTATTTTGATTACTTTAAATTTGAAACAGACTTGTACATTTGACTGTTGTCAAGATAAGCTTGTTCTTTTTCAACCTTTATGGATGGCACAAGACAGAGGTAAAGTCAAATGTTTATTTGCAATAAATGCATGTCATCTCAGCTTGTGACCCTCTTCACTGCCACGGTCCAGTCCTGCAAGAAACAAGCATTGTCATTTCAAAGATCAGGAGAGGAATTTGGAATTTGGGGGTGGAACAAAACATACCACATCTGTGTTGAACTGCGCTCTTTAGACCCAGGAACAAGTAGTGTAATTCTTTGGGGTTTGAAGTGATTCCTAGAAGACTTCAATCCTTCACCAAGCCGAGGTTTCCAATTCCAGGTGTTAACATGCTGAAGGGTGTCAAGAGGTGTCACAAGTGGTTGGCCTGGGACATTTTGGTGAAGACCACCAACCCTGAAGTTATTTTTAGACTCTGCAGGCCCTCTGGGCTCTCTACCTGGTGGACCACGCTGTAGCAGTACATATCCTTTCGGTTCCAAGGAATGCCCAGTCTGATCACGTTTGGAGGTTTTTTTTTGCTTATTCTGATGGGACAAATGTGGCAAATTCTGCAGGAGTGAAGCGTTTGTTGCTTCAGCATCATTAAGCATGGAAGGTACAAAAGGGCCAAACTCTTTGTGGACCCCTAAATGAGAAGACCCATCAGATCTCAAGGAGAATGCCCTAGGTGCTGGCATACGATTCAGGTTCTGCTGCTGAAGATAACTGGCAATATGAGACCTAGGACTCATACCAGGTGGATAACTGACTACCTTAAAGTGGCCGTTTTGCTTTATGTGCTCATTTTGTGCCTCTTGATTTAAAGGAGTGTACACTGGATTCTGAAGCCTGACGGGTAGCACTTGAGGCGATAACTGGCTTGGTGGCAAATTTTGACTATTCTCATATGGCAACTTTGAATACTGTGAATTGGGTTTAAAAAAAAACGGTTGGGTTGAAAAATAACCTGCGCGATTTACAGGTCCATGATAGGCCATGGAAGCAACAAGTGGAAATTCTTGTGAGACTACACGTTTCACTTTGTCAGATTGTCCAGGTGATGCAAGATAAAGATGCTGATGGAAAGAAATTTGTGGGCAGCAATTTGAAAATCCAAGGGTACAAAATGGAATGCAGCCATTTGGTGAACCCTCAGGGACCACAGCAACATTAGGGGGCTGTGGGGGAGGAATAGTCCATTGTGGTTCCTTGGCTGGGGGTAATGTTACAGACTGTTGCCATTGTGGATGAGGCATTTTACTCTGTTGAGGTTGGATGGGTTCAGGTTTTTTAATGTGTGTTGGACTGTCTGGTTTTCCAGGTGTTTGAGGTTCCACAGGCCAATTAACATTCCCAGGTACTTCAGGTTTTGGTGGGTTCTTGATAACTGCTTCAATGTTAAATGGATTGAAAGGGTTAGCTGGTTGATGCACATGACCATGGACTTCAGGCTGCTTTGTGTCTGGTGGCTGTGGAAAAGGTATGGGCTTTTTAGAAAATTCTGCTGGGTTTGACATCGGGTAAACCAGGTAGGGATTGTGTGGCTGCTGGACTTGGGTTTGTTGGGATGCTGGTGGTTGGGGTTGCTTAGCAGGTTTGGCGACCAATTTTTCATGCCAGAAGGGGTAGACTGGCCGCTTCACATGACCAAATGGAGCCTCAGGCTCTTGTGGGTTCAGTGGCCATGGATCCAGAATTTGTGTTTTGGCTGGTTCTTTAGGATTTGGTCTTGGGTAAAATGGGAAATTATATGGATCAGATGGCTGCTTCACTTGTCCATGAGGGACTCCAAGATCTTGTGGTTTGAATGGCCATGGATCTGGAATTGGATTGTTGGTTGGTTCTTTCGGACCGGGTCTATGATTAAGTGGAAAGGGGTATGGATCAGATAGCTGCTTCCCTTGTCCATCAAGGACCTCAGGCTGCAATAGCCATGGATTTGGCATTAGCTTTTTTGCTTGTCCTTTATGACCTGGTTTAGAGTAAAGAGGATTCTGGTATGGGGCCGTTGGAAGCTTCACTGGTTCAGGAGGAAGCGAATATATTTGTGGTTCGAACGGCCATAGCTGTGGCATTGGCTTTTTGGCTGATTCTTTAGGACTGGGCATAGGGTAAAGTGGATAGAGATATGGATCAGTCGGCTCCTCCACTTTACTTGAGACTTCAGGCTTTTGTGGATTATGCGTTGGCTTTTTGGTGGGTTCTTTTGGAGTGGCCATAGAGTGAAGTGGATAGGGGTTGTGACTGGCTGGATGCTTCACTGAATCTGGAGGGACCTCAGCCTTTTGTGGAGTAGCTATTGGCTTTATGGTGGGTTCTTGAGGCCTGGGCATAGGATGAAGTGGATAGGTGAATGGATTGGTTGGTTGCTCCACATCTGGTGGGACTTCAGGCATTTGTGTAATTGGCTCTGGTTTATTGGAGATTTTTTTAGGACTGGGCATTGGGTAAACTGGATAGGGGTATGGAACGATTATCTCATCCACTTGACCTAGAGTGACCTCTGGCTTTCTGGCTTGTGGTTTGAGCATCGGCCTTTTAGTGGGTTCTTTAGGATTGGGACTAGGGTAAAGTGGGTGGGGGTATGGATTGGGTGACAGATGCACTTCACCTGGAGTGATCTCAGGCAGTGGATTATGCATTGGTATTTTGTTGGGTTCTTTAGGGCTAGCCATGGGATAAACTAGGTAGTTGTATGGATTAGGTGGCTGATTCACTGGACCAGGAGAAACCTCAGCATTTTGTGGATCAAGAGAAGGCTTTGTGACTGGTTCTTTTGGATTGGGCAAAGGATACAGTGGATAAGTGTATGGATTGGCTGGCACAGTCACTTCACCTGGGGGGACCTCAGGTTTAGAATTTGTAATTGGTTCTTTAAGACTAGGTATAGGATAAAGTGGATAGGTGTATGGATAGTTTGGCTGATGCATTTGATCCAGAGGATCCTCAGGCTGTTTTGGAGCTGGCATGGGCTTGTCATTTGGTTTAAGTCCAGGCATGGGGTTTGAAGGATAAGGGTTGACTGGCTGGTGTACTTTACCTGGTAGTTTCTCAGGTTCTTGCGGTTGGGAAGGTTGTGGTTCATTTTCAGGTTCAGGGAAAAGTGGATAGAGGTAGTGATAGAATGGTTGACCAGCTTGAACTGTTGGCACCTCTGGGCTTTGTTGTGGAGAAGATGTAGGCTTGATATCAGGTGCTGGCAGAGGGTAAAATTGATTGTTAGGGGAGGCTTGATTTCCACCTTGATCTGGTTGAACCTCAAGTTTTGAAGTAACAGTCCTAGCATCTTTGTTTGGTTTATTTTCAGAGAGTGGGTTTGGCAAGAAAGGATAATATGGTTTTAGAGAATGACCTGAAGGGACTTCAGATGGTTGTGGCTTGACGGGTTTTGGAGAAGTAACCGTCTTTGCATCTTTGCTTGGTTTATTTTCAGGCTGCTGATTAGACAAGAAGGGATAATATGGCTTCTCCACTCTACTTAGAGAGTCTTCTGTTTTATGTGGCGCAGCTATAACCTTTTGGACAGGATCTGCTACAGGGCCAAGTGTAGGATTAAGTGGATAGGGGAAGAGATAAGATGGAGTATCAGGTGTTTCTTGTTGGGAGGGATTGGGAGCAGGTTTGCGCTTATCCCCTGGTTTATATTCAGGCCACACAGGAAAGAATGGGAAGAGTGGCGGCTTCACATGACCAGGAGGGCCTTCAATTTGGAACGGATTTCGAACAGGTCCAGGTTTGTGAGGTGCCACAGGTTTAGAAGGTCTTGAAGGTGGATAATATAATGGGTGTGAGGGATACAAGCCTACGTTTGGAGGTTCTGATGGTTTCTGTGTTGAGCTTTTTGTACGTTCAGGTAGACCAGGGGCCATAGATGGACATGAAACCTCAGTTTCTCCTTCACCAGCCAATTCCACAGTGTACCTCCCATCCTGAAATGAAGTATCAGTCATTGAAATCCTTTAAATACAACCTTACTTGCCACAAAAGCTTTTTTTATTTACCTCATTCTTAACACAGGCACCGTAGTGGACAGACAGGACCACACCTTCAGCATTATCCACTACACCGATCCCACATTTACGTAATGCAGCATTTAGCAGCTCCCATTTGCCATTCACTGTTAAGAGTTACAATGTGTTTAAAATAAAACAAGAGATTTTTTTTTTGCAGTTTTGTCTGTCTAAATCAGTGGAGCTCAAGCTAGGATCCTGGACACAGGGGGTCTGTGGGCCACAACTAAAATATCTGTAAAAACTAAATTACACTAGGCATTTTAAATGTGCATACCTCCTTGGAGGTGCACAACCATTTATTTTAAGTCTGATGAAAGTACCTCAACTAGTTGCTGAAAAATCAGAAAAATTAGGGATGCTTTGCAATAATCTGCTTTAGGGGCATTTCCACCGCCGGAACTTTGAGAACTTTTCAGTTTACCTTGGTAAAAATTCAGTTTGCATATTTTTCCCCCACCAACAGTTTCCAGGGTAATTAAATTCCCCAGGTGGCATCCAAGTACTCGGCAGCAGGGTCTTGCAGAGCCAGGCTGGAACTTTGAGGGGGCGGGCTGCAATGACCACAGCTGATTGGTTGGTTAAATTTGGGGGGGGTGATTTTACATCAGCTAGATTCCAACACATTTGAATTAATTACCGAGAACTCCACAATGTTCTAGAAACAAATTATAAATCCCCTACTTAATTTGTACAACCAAGAACTCTTTACCCAGAACTCAAAGATCCTGGACTTTGTGGAAAAGCAGCAGCAAGTCCAAGATCCGAGTTTGATGAGCCCAGCCGATGTAAACCACCCCCAAATTTGACGAACCAATCAGCCTTGGTCATTGCAGCATGCGCCCTCAAAGTTCCAGGCTGGCTCAGTAAGACCCTGCTCCTGAGAGTGCTTTGATGCCCCCTGGGGAAGTTAATTACCCTTGAAATTGTTGGTGTACAACAAAATGAATTTTACTAAGGTAAATTTAAGTTCTCCAGAAGTTCCGGCAGTGGAAAGGCCCCTATTGACTGACTCATGCACACAATTTATGCAGAACATACACTAACAAGATAAACATAGGCTTTGTGATCGCAGGTTCAGACAGTCAAGTAATGTTGGCACAACTACAAACTGTCCACAATCTGGGCCCATCACAGCAGTGAGTTTGCAAACAACCAATGCAGTAGAATTCCTTGCACCCCTTATAGTGATGGCCCAACACTGAATCTCAAATTTTAGATCAGTTCGAGCAGGTGTTTGGATTGACGGCCCACCGAATTGGCTTCCTTTGAATCCATATGTCAGGAACTGTCAGTCTCCAAAAATCTGTTATTGTTGCACATGGAATTCAACAAAAATTCAATATTTGCAATTAGAAGTTTGATTTATATTTCAGTAACCTTTTGTATCAAGTTACCTTAAAATTGTTCATGTAATACTCACATTTTAACTAAAACAAAGTTAAGGTATTGTTTTGCATAATAGCAACAAGGACTCAATATCTATATCCTTAGTCACTGGTACTTTGACTCCACAAGGTTACTAAAATATGCACCAATCTTTTAAATGGATTGACCCAGTAGTTCCTAAGATATAAAAGCAAGGGTTCAAAGAAAAGTGATAAAACCCCTTTTCGGCAAAAATGTAAAACAGTGTTCCCCAATTGTGGTCTGAAGTCATGCAGAGTTTTGATGTTTCTGGAACAACTGAACCATTAAAGGGCTTCTGCAGAGCTTGCTGATGAATTGATATGAGTTAGGAGTGTTGAGGGCAAACTTCAAAAATCTGAAGGACTGTCCCTCAAGGACCAGAATTGTGGAAGCCTGGTATAAAAATCTGCAGAGGCGTAGCATCAGAACCCCCGCTATGACCGACCTAAAATTTGAGTTTCCCCATCACTGTCAAGTTTCATTGAAATAAATGCTTGGTAAATATTTATTTATTGATTTATTTTTTTGGGGGGGGAGATTTGGCATGCAACAACCCCATAAGAGTATCCTTCAACCAAAGGTTTGAGTACCACTGGTTTAAATAGACAATAATGGCTCCCAAAAGGAGTTTATTAAGATAGTGAACAACCAATAACTCACCATTTATTTTAATTTTAGAGAGTGGGACAATCCATTCAGTTTTCACAATCATGCCGTCTGTGTGGCATGTGACCATTGGCGAGCTGGATGATGGTGGTCTCACCAAGGGGCACGTCATCCTCACTGGTAACCCCCACCAAAGTAATGGTAGCACATAAGAATCATCCTGAAGAATATCAAATGATTTAAGAGGTCAACCCTTAAATGAGTATAGTATTAAGTGCAAGTAAGGGAGACAGGGGCTAGTTGTATCAATTTTTATACATTGCTTGGAATCAATACATCATATATAAACTAGTGCTGTCAAATGATTAAAAGTTTTAATCTCATTAATCACACTAATTTTGATTAATCACCAAAATTACTTTCGTATTGGCGCAATATAAAATACAAAATACCGTAATATTTTGACAATGCATTTCATTATCTGAATGTCATTTGCAAACATTGATTAAATGCATGTACGCAATTGCATGCATGCGTGTGTGTGTGTGTGTGTGTGTGTGTGTGTGTGTGTGTTGTATTGCTCAAAACGTAACAGCATCATATCAATTGGGTGCAATTCAGCAATTATTAAACGCAAATTACTTTTGTTTTATCTAAAGTCCCATAGGGGTGTTTTTTAAAGCGAAATTTACCACCAACTGGAGACACCCCGCTCATCTTGGAACAGGCATAGTAAATGCCGTGCATTGACCTAATCACTGACCTGCGCAGCCTTCAATGTAATCCGTGGTCACAAAAAAAAAAAAAAAAAAAAAAGTGCAATTAATATGCATTAACACGTGATTTTAATGTGACATTTTTTCTGTCATTAATTAATCTATTAACACTTTAACAGCCCTAATATAAAAACCTATACCAAAGGAAAGACCAAAGTCTTGGGTACATTTTTTGTATTTATGTCATTTTCGTACTTTGTGTCAGTGCAGAGTTATAAGCCATCAAATAGAGGGAGTGAACATGTGACATGTTGCCCCACCAATGGGTAAGTTGTCACACTATATGGGGTAAGATGTCAATTGGATTTTGCAACTAATAAAGCAAGGACAAAATTATCCTTGTTCTATTTTTGTTTTTCCAGCCAGAGAAACCATCATTGATCTTGAAAATTTACCATAGTCATTGAGCAAACGTTAACATAAATTATGAAATACATTAAATTCCTTAGGAACTGCTGGCATGTAGTTCATAGCTCTCAGCCTCAAATGCCCGATTTGCTTCCCTTATACTGGAAATTTGAGATTAAATTGAATTAAAAAAAATATAGCAATGGATGGTTCATTAAGTGATCTCATTTATAGATTAATCAACAGCATTCAAATTGATCAGAAATCTTTAAAACAAAAATTTAAACTGCTGTTAATAACCTAGGTTTCACAAGACTGGTTCAGGATTTTACGGACCATCAACATTGGCCTGGGGCCACTACAAGATTGTGTTGGGGCCAATACAAATTTCCTACATAATGAAAACTGTTTGAGTTCTAGCCACTTCAATGAATCAGTGATTTTTATTTATTTTAAACACTGCATTTTTTGGTGCATCTAGTTCAATCCTTCAATATCTCCACATTTAGTTTCAGTGTGAATATTTTTTATTATACATTTTAATTTGTGTTAATAGTAAAATTATGTAGTTTAAAAAAAAAAAAGAAAAAAAAAAAAAAAAAAAAAAAAAGGCTTAGTCCTCAGAGTTCAGAACTTCCTAGACAAACAAAAGCTATAGCTCTGCCTTTTGTATTGGTTTTTGACTGTTACTATGTAATTGAGGAAAAACATGTTCTACTCACCATTCAAAAGCTGTTAAGTTTCCAAAAACTTAATCTGTTGCTATGGTGGTTTTCAAAAGAAACGTTGCTAAGGTTGTGTGAAAAGTTGCAAAAATCGAGCAATAGTGCAAGATTGTTATGTCTTACCTCAAGAGTGACAAAACAACCATGGTAAGGGGCAACCAAGATCATTCCTTTTTGTGTTGACTTGACTGTGTAACCACAGCTTTGTGGGAGCTTGGATAGAGGCAATGGAGACAGATTTCCTAGGACACAATTTCAATTTAACAGGCTAATCATAATAAGTGTGAAATAGAGTATTTTTGCAAGTATTCCCAAAGAAGAAAAACATACCCCTATCCACCCAAATTAGAGATCCAGGAGTGGACCCAACATCTTGGACTTGAAGTTTCATAGAGTCCGAGGTACATTCCACCTTTGGGTCCATTTTAATGAGCTGATCAGTCACTGCTTTGCCTGCTTTTGAAAAATAATTACCCTGCATACTGGGTTGCCTGTAAACATCCCACCCTTTATATAAAAAAAAAATAAATAAAAAAATAAAAAAAATAAAAAAGAGAAAAAAGAAGTTATTTCATTCAATAGATGTACAGAGATGCAATTATAGCATACAGGGCGCTAGCCATTTTGGTCCCCTAAGCATAAATGTTTTGTGGGAGCAAGAAGTTTCTACTCTTTGCAGCATTGGTACTTTTGACTGGCTAAAATATGTGCTGCATGAATTTCTCAACTGAATCGAAAATCGTTGTGAATCATGAATTGAATCGGGCCCTTGTGAATCGAATTAAATCGATTCTGGAAATCTGAATCGATACCCAGCCCTACTTCTAAGTGTCAATATTGAAGTTTTAAAAATGTTCACAAAAATAAGTGATAAATAAGTCTTTATAAAACTAACAATGACACCAAATACTCAAATAAATAAAGCTAAATGAATTAAAATAAAACTCAATGCCACTACTATTAACAAATAAACATCTGGAAATAAACAAAGTGCAAGCAAGTTAGTAGAGGGGGGGGGGGGGGTAAATAATGCTACGTTATTTTTTGTATTTATTAACATGCTTTACAAGCTTTTATTTTAAATATTAGACACTGATATCATAATTACTAATATGATTATTTTTACGGGCCTGATTTGTTTTTTGGTGCCCCCTTAGGCAGTTGGTGCCCTACGCGCAGTGCGTGGTAAGCGTATGCGGAGCGCCGTGTCTGATAGCATAGCCCTATAGTAATGTGTGTACAATAGATAAAATTGACCACTTTTGTAGCTCTCAATGAGATTTATAATTGGTGGATTTAGTGTCATTGTATCTTAATGTGCCTCACACAAGATTGAAACAAAAGTTAACTTTTTAACTAAGCTACCTCCATGTGGACATTTAAAGTTAAGATATTTAGTTGGACTTGATTTGTGATTTATCCAACTTGCAAAGCTGCCGTAAAAAAAATAAAAGGTTCTGTTTTAAAATGTAACTTGACCTGTTAAGATGTCTGATTTAAATAAATATAATCAAATAATGCAAATTCAAGAAGTTACTATATTATTCAATTCTGTACAAACTACGTTTGAAACAGCTGTGGATAATTAGGAACAGTGCATTTTATAATAAAAAAAAATAGCAAAAAAAAAAAAAAAAAAACACTTGGGAATACTAATCATTGATAAATATTCTCCAACCATTTATTTGAAAATTATGACGTTCCATATGCATAGAACAGTGATGATAAACATGCCACCAGGCACCAGGTAGACCCCCTGGACCACATGAGTAGGCATGCATGCGCCTGTTCTAAAAATAGCTCAGCAGGAGTGATGACATTTTGATTTCCTCGGAATTTTATCATTTTAAAAATTAACATTGGCAGAGTTATAGAATAGTGTTGCAGATTGATAGGTATTTTTACTACATTAATTACTGACACCATTAACATGTCAAAAAAAAAAAAAAAAACTAAGTATACTACAGAAAAACATTGGCATAATTTGGAACATGGTGCACTGTTAATAGTGCAATCTTTCTACAACCAGCAGACTGAGCTTCCACTTCTTACAATAAATTAAGATCCATTTTTTTCTTCCATGGTCAATACTTGCCAAGTTAAAAATGGCCTGATAGAGCCAAAAAGTGCAACTTCTGTTATTTGAAAAGCCAACGCTAGCAATTAAGAACACCTTAACAGCATTTCCATCAGCACTAAAACAATACAATTTCATTTAAAGCAATATTGACCAAATGGCCATGCTGCATAAGGCCCAAAATGTTTACAGGAAAATTAGAAACTCCTGATTCATATATGAAGCACACTGACTGAAGTGTTACATAAATCAAAACTTTAATTTAAATCTCCAAACATTGCTTAATGGACAACAGTGTGTTGCATATATAAACTGTCATAAGAATGGGAAAAGGAATACATACCTGTATCTGCTTGGTAATCTGAATCAGCATCCAAAAGCCGACTTGTGGCTGTGTTCTCCAGGTCAATTTGCTGAGAGATTAAGAGCCTTCCACTAAAGGAAACTTCACTTTTGTTATGAATCAGTGGGGAGTTGTGCCCTAATCCAACGGATGTCTTTAGCCTTGCCAGGTGGGAGCATTGGCAAAATGGACCGGCAACAAGCAGAAAAAGTCCTAAATATAATAAAATCTTAGAGCCCCCTCGCTCTCTACACGCCATTGGAACTTAAAAAAAATAATGCAGTGCATACAGGAAAAAGTCAAGTTCTCCTGTGCTGACCACCTAAAAGACAGTCGGCTGCACAGGTAGGATTAATGAGGAAGCAAAGAGTTGCACTGCACCAGGTGTTATCAATGGGCTAATTGTGGGTGTGGCCACAAATGTGTCCTATTGGCTCTCAAAGCTTGTTCACCAGGTGTTATCAATGGCCTAATTCTGGCTGTGGCCACAAATGTGTCCGATAGGTTCTCAAAGATTATTCACCAGGAGGGACAAAACATTAGAAACACAGTGCAGGCCACTCATTTGGTACTTCATAGTCTCCAAAAGTGCACACAACTGTCACGTACATCATGGGGGCAATTCATGTTAATATTCATTTAATAACATGAGAAAAACATTAATAAATTAAATAAATCAATCATACTGGAGATATTATTTAAGTATTTAGATTCCTACTGACATTGTTGCTTGTTGAATAGTTAATTTGCTCTGACTAACCCATCGAAGGACAGAGGGCCATCCATCCATCCATCCATCCATCTTCGCTTATCCGAGGTCGGGTCGCGGGGGCAGCAGCTTTAGGAGGGAAACCTAGACTTCCCTCTCCCCAGCCACTTCAACCAGCTCCTCCGACGGGATCCCAAGGCGTTCCCAGGCCAGCCGAAAGACATAGTCTCTCCAGCGTGTCCTGGGTCGTCCCCGAAGCCTCCCGCCGGTGGGACATGCCCGGAACACCTCCCCAGGGAGGCGTCCAGGAGGCATCCGAACCAGATGCCCGAGTCATTGAGGGCCAGCTTGCCAAATTTAAAATCTGATTTGGCAGATTAGTCTGACTTGGCAACACAGACACACTGAAATCTGATTGGACCAAAAATCAATCAATCAATCAATCAAAATCCAACATTCACATACATCACCCATCATCGGAAGCACCACTGTTCATCCATCCATTTTCTTAACCGCATGCTCCTCACAAGGGTCGCGAGGGTGCTGGAGCCTATCTCAGCCGCCTTCGGGCAGTAGGCGGGGTACACCCTGAACTGGTTGCCAGCCAATCGCAGGGCACACAGAGACGAACAACCATCCACACTCACAAGCACACCTAGGGACAATTCAGTGTTCAATCAACCTGCCAAGCATGTCTTTGGAATGTGGGAGGAGTCCGGAGTACCCGGAAAAGACCCACGCGGGCACGGGGAGAACATGCAAACACCACCCAGGAAGGCCGAAGCCTGGACTCGATCTTCCGTCCTGGAAGCAGCACTGCCAATTGAAAATCTAAGAGAATAGATCGTTGGGAATAAACAAATACAATTTTGTGGAACAAATATTCATGGTTATGTGAAACAATGATTTAAGCAACTCTATTTGCAGGTACTGTATCTGGACTGGACTGACTACTTTATGTTAAAGGCAGCAAGCTTTGCCCCGCTCTGGTGCACAGAGTAGCATGGATGTAATGGTGGAGTAAAGGCATTACAATCAAGCTAAGAAGCTAACTCTATTTTCATGTTTATTATTATAGACAATGATGATCGACTGACATACATGCCTCTACCCTGGGCCCATTTTTCCTCCTCCTTTCGTCCCTTTCTTAATACAGCACCTGAGGGATTGGATGTTTTCATTGTAAATGTTTTGGGGGGGAAATAATTGTCATCTGTGGGCATGTGAAGCCCTTTGAGACTTTTGTCACAAAGGGCTATCTATCAATCCATCTATCTATCTATTGTTTTTTTTTTTGCCCTACAATTTGGCGCCCCCTCCACTAGATAGCACCCTAGGTGACCGCCTAGTTCTAATCAACCCACTATGCATGTTTTTTGGAATGTGTGAGGAGGAAACCTGAGAAAATCTACGCAGGCACGGGGAGAACATGCAAACTTCACCCAGGAAGCCCGGACTCGATGTACGTCTTCAGCACTGGGAGGCGGACGTGCTAACCAGTCATCCACTGTGTCGCCATTAATTACATAATATCTCGTAATTATTTGCGATTACTGTAATCACGTTTCTATTTTTTTTTTTTTCAAAGCTTGTAACATAGTTGAGTAAAATCTTGGAATGAATGTAGAATCATCAAATGGAAAATTCAAAGACTGTTCTAATAGCTTTATTGATCCTTGAATATGTTTTTCGTGTAGAATACAACTGTTGAACAAAACGATCAAAACAGACTCATCTTTACATGCATCTTATGTTTAATATTCCTCTCATAGCAACAACTCAAAAATTCTTGCTTACAGGTTCAGTTCTAGACTCACGAACACCACACTCCAGCAGCATTGGATTGTGAGGCCCCGGAGTTCACTTGAACAGAGTATTATGCTCTGAGATGATATGCTAAAAACGTACAACTAATATGCTAATTAAAGTCAGTTTTGTTTCGTGCATAAATTACTTTAGAATTATCCAACAAGCGGCAAGCAATAGAAAGTAAAATTGCCCTATTGACAATTCCGAGCTTACGTCACAAGTCAAAATTGCATTCTAGGTGAAATGACCGTCTCCGTCCATTGGAAAGCACTGGAATTTCGATCGTTGTAATTTATTTGTCAGTATTATTAAAAAATTAAAAAAAGATGAAATGTCATTTGACTACTACAACATGCTGCCTGGTCTGTATGTTAGTCACAGGTAAAGGCAATATAATATGGGTTTGCTTTCACCTTGTAAAGGAAGTGTTTTCATATCGCTGCATTGCGGAAATATCAGAAAATGCCCTATGTTTGGAATTGTCAATAATCCATGTTTATCCATCTTCCCATCAGTAGTTCATCCACCGCTTTCACTGATATTATTACGAGCATTTTCTTCCATGGAGGATGGAACACTAACAGTGAGTGGTGGTGGCAGAATAAAGATTTACACTGTTCCATTTTCATTATGTGTATTTAGATGTTGTCAAGCATAACGTGTCCACTCAGTCATAGTGAAATAATATAAACAGGCAGCTTGTTAACTGAATCGCATTGTCAAGTGAAGGTCAACCAGGTTCTCATTAAATGCTAGGATAGCCAAGAATGTTCAACCTGCCAGCAAGCTAACATATTTTGACGTTTGTATGTACTTTTAACTACATGACAATTGCTGGAGCTTATCCCAACTGTCACTGGGCATAGTGGGCAAGAGGAGTTCACTCTGAAAGAGTAGCCAACCAATCACATGGCACAGACAACCATTCCTAAGCAAGCGTAATCGGCTTAGATGACTTGACTGATATTGAAAAATATAAAGTTGTTTTGTTTTTGTTTTTTTTAACATATTTGAACTGATTATATAATTACCTTGAAACAATCATTCTTGATCTGAACATTTTCATCTCCAAACTAGTGTTTGAGACGTCATTTGACCTTGAGTATTGGATGCTATTGTGAAAAAAAAATAAAAATAAAAAGTTTATTACAATAATTATAAAAACTCAAGCCTTTCTCAGTTAATGAAATTAGAAATATGCGCAGTTTCCAGCATCATAAAAGACACAAACACATTGTTCTCTCTCTCGTTTAATTCTGTACATATTCCACAAAGTCTGGAGATAACTGATGCCAAAATGTCCCTTCAGAAAGTGCCACTAAAAGTTATATCTTGCCGGGGGCAGCAGGTAAAAATCCAACTAGTAGCAACACGAGGTTGATTTTTATGGCACTGAATACACAATTCTCGGAAGTTTATCACAAGACAACTTACAAATGTTCTTATTCCAACCAACACCACTTTCAATAAGTTTAGTGTACACAGCATTATTTTTTATTTTTTAAGCTATAATACTTCTAAGTACCATACGATGACAATTTGTGAATACATCTTGGATGACTAAAGCACAATGCAAATAATGACAAGGTGTCAGAAGTTAACACCCTTGGTTTACAGTCAATATGCATTCATGTAGTTTCAGTAGTTAATGAAGTTAGTCAAAAAATGAAAAACGTCTATTAGTGTTGACAAATTTAAAGTAGTGTCCAAGTCTTTAAAAAATAGTAATACAAATAAAAGGAGCGGTTACGAATTTACAACTTTCTGAAGCCACCTAAGGTTTTATTTTTTATTTTTCTTCATTACAGTCAACGGGTGATGCCAACAATCATCTATCAGAATGGAGGTGAACATCCTTGTACATAAATGATTGGTCCAAGGTGGGAACAAATGGGGAAGGAGGACGAGGAAAGGGTGGCAATTAACAGCCAATTGGACAAAATGCAGGAGCTGACTGATAAATGTGAGCTGTTGCAGAGGTGGAATGACCACAGATGCCAGAATGTATGGAAAGCCGTTTCAGCTTTTATTCTGTTTCCTTGATATTCAACTTGAGGTCTTTGTACTGGACGCTTTGCCACAATTCAAAGCACTTGTACAATGACTAGGCCACACTAGTAGAACGCAAGACTGACGAGTAATGTTCATTCCGCAACTCGTGCGCCCTTTGACCTACCAGTGTGACCTTATGCTATCAACTTCATCGGATAAATGCTTAATTGTCTTTATTCGATTTGATTGCAGCTTAACGTTAATTTATTAATGCTTTGTCCTCACTGGCTGTACACCTGACATACGTGTAGAACTATAACTACATTAATAGCTAGGAAAAGCTGTGCAGTAGTTGACAAGTGTGTGCTACTAGAAACAAAAATCCAATGCTTCACCACACTATCACTTTCCAACCCATGTCAACTAGTGCAGTTTTGCCTTACTATTAACTGAAACATCCTACTAATGACAAAGATTGTACTAGTACATGGACCTCTTAAACTGTATATCAAACTCATTGACTAATAAATTAGCTAACTAGTCGAATAGAAAATCAGTAGTAAGACAATTCAATTGCCAGTCATAGCATGCAGATGTCAACTAATGCACATTTTTGCCTCGCTAGTAGTATGTAGTTGTCCAACTATTGAGGACAAAACATACTTCGGACATGCTCCTTGGGCTGGATATTAAGAACATCTCATACTAGTAGAATATTGACCAAATGTTCAAATGGCTGCACAGTCATGCGAACATTTATTCCCTCCTACTAGTGACTTTCTAGCGAGGACATAGCTTGTACAAGTGAGTGCATGGATCTGAAGCAAGATATCAAGGATGTTATGGAATAAAGGCTCAGACAGCTTTCCATTCGAATGTGTTGAAGTATCACAACAACGCTGTCCTTACATTACACTTGAACAAGAAATAGACACCACATCTGATAAAGACCACATCCAGGTACAAGACATAAAAGCATGTGATGGTAGGAAAAAAAACAAAAACCGGGGAAAACAGGGCTGAGGGAAAAATTTATGCACAGATACAAGCTTAAGTCAGCGTAAACTTTTTATTGGAGGCAGGTGAGAAGATGTTTTGGCTGGGAGACAGGTGAAGGGCCAGGAGAACCATAATAAAAGCAGAAACGCATGCAACAATGCAGACATGCTGATGAGTAGGACGGGGAAATGCCTTCTCTTTAAATTAGCTACTAGCGAAGATGATGTCATACAAGGCAAATTAAATTTTCATTACACTTGGTGGTTATTTTTTGTACACTCCTTTGGTTTATAAACATTTAAACAATTTCAGTGATCATGCCATTACTGTAGTGTGAAAAAAAATGTTTACTTCATGATTAGGATTTTTTTTTGGGGGGGGGGGGGGGGGGGGGGGGGCTGTGTATAAAACAGAAAGGGATAACATAACATTGTTTGCCCTTAAATCCTGGAAGTATGTAGTGAGCTGTTAAGGTTGATGGATGGTGAGGTTGCTTAATATCCAGCCTTCCTCAGGTATTCCGCCATGTTATGTGCTTTCTTGTTAAGATTTCCACCATGGATCGCCTCCTTTCCCATGACTATAACCAATACTGGGGCACATAGGGGGAGGAAAAAAAAACATACAGAGAGAAAATGAACAAAACTGAACTGTCCCCGCCCCCACGTGATGGAGGGGGAGGTCCAGGTGTCAGGATCTTACCACTCTTCAATGCTATAAAGGTTTCCATGACATTTGACAGCTTGCAGGAGAAATCTTAACAGCATTATTTATTTTCTCTTTATGTCCCTCAAATTTTTACCTAAATGAGCCTGGGAAACATTAAAAGCCCGAATCCCGCAAGTATTTTGCCATTGAGTAAGCCTTCTTATTCAATCCGCCTCCATGGACCCCTTCTTTTCCCATTACAAGAACCAAAACTGAAAGAGAAGAGATAGAAAAGGGAGGATGGTTAAGGAAAAAAAAAGGTAAGAATCCAAGGAAAGCATCCCAAAGTTAAGTACTTTCTTTCATGAGAAGTGTGAAGGTATGCTGAAGTTTGTGCGACTTGTATTTGGATTGTGGACAGTTTGGATTTGATAGGAACAAAAAGATGCAGGGGTCCAGTTAAGCCTAATGCCCGTATCTCGGCAGTCTTCATTCACCGCAGCAAAGACACTTGCAAGACACTCTCAAAACCTCTTTACACTCTCAAACCATTTTTCTTGTCACCCTCACATTTTGGACATGTTCAACACTTCTCTGCGACAAGAAAAATGGTTTGAGAGCATAGAGATGGTTTGAGAGTAGGGTTAAAGAGTTGTCTCAAATGATTGATTTTTACGTTTTTCAGAACCACAAACATTTGACATTTTCACATTTTATTCCAAATCTCTCCCCATATGAGTGTAGCAAGACGCTTTGCAACGTTTTGCAACATTGAGCAAAGCCGGCCGAAAAAGCAACGCTCGCTAGTCGCTATGTGCGCACACAATCACAAGCCTGCGCCTCCCAGTGAGATATGGGCTTTAGACTTATTGACTGGAAATGAAGCGTCTGAAGGGTTAGGGTTAAAATTAAATGGTTTCCATCTTCATTTATTTCTTTTAAATGTCCTTAATTATTCGCACCCTCTTGAAGAGTAATGCTCTTAAACCATTCTTGTCGCAAACAAATTTGAGCCTAAAGGATTTGAGAGTGTCAACTCCACATTGAACGAAAAATGATGGAGAAAAAAAAAAATCGCTACACAACGCATAGCTTCGCAAGACTGCACCACTCAGTAAGATAGGTCTTTAGGGATGCTGTTAACTTTCTGGGCATGGCTAAAATGGTGCCCAATTACATACTTGGGCATCCAGCATGAGTCACCCCACCCCCAGTATAACAACTTTACTCCCCTGATTTGTCTAAGTGGTTTGCCCAGCTCAATTTCAAGCTATCATTACTAGACGCAAACCTGTCTGCGCAAGGGCTAGCTGGTGGCTAGCGCCTTTCGTTGTGACTTTAAGCGGATATATTTTCATGGCTGAAACTTGGACTGATGTGCAGACTCAAGGAAGGTCCTAGATGAAGTCAGTCTTTCAGTCGTAACAGAGGAATTTGATTGAGAGTTGAGCATGGTTTCAAACTTCATTTTATATACTTGACGATTTATTTTAATCATTGTAACTTGGCAGGGTCTTTGCAGCAGAACTTCGAGTCTTTCACACTTTCTTGATCTAATTTCCAGTCAATAACATCCAATCAGAAAATGAAAAACTTAATTCTTGTCTGGGATTTGAATCACTTTGGTTTTTAACACCACTTGCCCTTAAAAAGCCAGATATTTAACCAATGTGTTCCCAAAAGGAGGCCATTTTTAAAAGTATATAAATGAATACTAGGTGTGCTAAGACTTTGGGATCTTTATGCGATTGTTTTTTGTTTGTTTTTTTACATTTTCAATATTGCATCATAGAACTGAAGAGGGGAAAAAAATAAAAAAAGGATGAAAAGAAAACGGAAACATTTGCCTCGTCCCAAAAGATTTGGACGGAGCCTAACAAAGTTGATACGAGGGAAAGGTTGAAACACCCCAGACTTGAAAACATAAAAAATAATAAATGTTTGAGACAACCCTTACATAAGATTTGATGAGGGAAGCTGAAATTATTAAAATAAATAAATTAATTGAAGTCAGCACTTACACTGCTTTTCAATGGTGCAAATCAGGAGCCTGTTTCACAAATCTGTGAATTCTCCACAAAGTGAAGTCACTACTTTGCCAATACAGGAAACTAATCATTTTTAGAGGTGTCATGCCAATGTTTATATTGGATGTATCTGGAGAATGTATTATCTTAATTGAACATCACATTCACTTGCGCAGCAGATAACAAATACGACTCTGACTGCCCTAAAGTCTTTATTTACCTTGTCCGGCTCGTCCCACAGAGATGTTGTATGTGGGTTCTCCTCCTTGGCTCTTTGTCCTCATGTCCATTGTCCAGTCGCCCTCATCCTGCAGGCTGTCTCTGAGCACCGAGCACTTCTTTGAGCCAAGAGTAAGACCGCAGGTGTAGAAGGTCTCTCTGTCTTTGCCTACCAGAACATCAATTTCTTGGGACTGAAAAACAAAATCATACACGCAAATAAGTAACTGAGGTTCAATTTCAAACAGTTCATTGCATCAACAACGAAAGCCGCAAATCCTAACCCTAAAATGCTGTACGTTTTTAAATTAAATTATTTTGCATACATTTAGCTCAGATTCTGACCTTCCCTAATTAGTGAGCACGACAAAAGCTACCCTGAAAATGCCACCCAAAAAAAAAAAAAAAAAACCTCCCCCAAAAAATTAATAAATTGCCATTAAAGGATACGATAATTTCACATTTATAAAAAAAATAAAAAATAAAAAATAAAAAATAATAAAATAAAATAAAATAAAAAAGAAAAAGGCTTTGTAATTCCACACTGTTAGTGATATTTCATTGTGGACAACGCTGCAACTGTAAATGCCCCGTGTGTGTGAATCAAGTATCTACAGGGTGGCCCAGAATTGATGACTCACTTGATTGTAGCTTGATTTGTTAACACAAAAAACAATAAATCAATCCCAGCAAATAGGCATTTTTGTTTTTTAAACAAATTATCAACACATTTGAATGTGTTATTTTGATTTTTTTTTTTTTTAATAAATTAAATCGACCTGAATGATTTAAACTGTTTCAAGTTTAATTTGAGTAAAAGACTTAAATGTTAATGGAGGGGTAACTAGGCAAACTATTTTAAATTAGGTAATTTTATAGTGAAATGTGTGAAATATGGGGAGTGGGGGATTTCTTGGAATGTAGAAATACGTTCCCAGCATGAATGAGTTGAATGTGAAAGACAAAACTTTTTTTTTTTTTTTTGAATGGTATCTCCCATGTGGGATAATGCAATTATGAGAAGTGGATTTTTTTTAAAGGGAGAAAATACATGTCCCTGTATTTCCTGAATATTGGATGCTCTTTGACATCCACACAAATAAATATAAACATATTCAATCATAAATATAAATAATGGGGTCATGAATTGTGGCCTATGTTATGTATCGATCCATCTTATCTACCACACAATCAAAGCAATGAGGAATGATGAATCGCCCCTTTTCCATAGATGACTGCAACAATCCCACATCGGCACAATAACAATAAAGCTGGTTTAAATTGTATTTACAATCACAAGTTGATCAAAAGTCAGTTAGTACAAGCTTTGTGTGTGTGACCACAGGTAACCGGCAGATCGGCGGCTTAACGTTAGCTAATCATCACAGCCACGGCACACAAAGAATGTTCCTTTTACTTCAAAGCCGAATCCAATCTTCTTGATGGTTTGAGAAAACAAACAATAAAGAGGTTATTTATCGTTATCTAAAGTGGGCTTTGGGTGGGAGAAAGGGGATTTGTGTTGGGGTCCACGCCCGTTTCCAATGCGTCTCGTCGTACACGAGGCAGCTAAATAATCCTGCGGCGTTTTCTTTAGCCAGAGAAGGCCAGCGATGCGTTAGCTTAGCATAGCCGCTAGTTGGCTAGTCATTTGCATAGATAACGGATTTTTTTCCCTCCCCCCAGACGTGCTTTTTCTGGCGAGCCTCGCGCTCAGACTCCCAACACTTTACACCTACCTTGCCCTCGATTTCACATTCTTACCGTGATATTGTTGAAAGTCCCACCGTCATGTGCTGCCCAAACATATTTGGCGTCCAAATAGCCAACAATGGCGCTGTCCTGACAGCTGCCATCGGCCATCAGGTTTTCCACGTAGTTTTGCCAAGACATGTTGAAGAAAGACAAAGTAGTGGTACAAAATGGCTGAGGAGGCGCGAGTAAGCGACCAAGGCCGGAAAGAGAGAGATTCGGGAGCCTCGGATGTGAGCCACCACTACTCGGACGCGCTGGGGCGGCAAAGAAAGCCGGGGCACTAGTGCGGCTGCGGCTGCGGCTGCGGCTGGCTGGGTGTAGTCCGGATTTCAAATCACTCCGCACAATGAACCTCCACCACCACCGGCGTTTTTACGGCAGCGGGCGGCGGAAGGGAAAAAAAAGAAGAAGAAGTGGAAGAGGGAATTAGCCAAATGTCTGGGGGAATACTTGCCTGGGGTATACAAAAAGGCTGTTCATTTACTGTGCGGATGCTGAAAATCCTCCACCTGTTTTCCTTTTATTATTATTTGGCCAATTTTCGCCTTTCTACTCCTCACACGTTTCTTCAAACATGCCAACTTTTGCCCTCGATCAGGACGTCTTGGGAACTATTTTGCCCAAATAACTTATTTATATCCATAAATCTACATTTCACTGTATATTTTATTTCGAAGTGTTCACCTCAATCACATATTGGGAACTAGTTTTCACAGATCGTCATTTATTTTCATTATGTCATGTTTTCCTTGATAACATTTACAATTTGCAAACATTTCAGATAAGTAATGTCCTTCTCCTTCCATACTTATTAAACATCTTCCACATTTCATGACGGCTGATCCAAGCCATTTAAAATAAAATAAAAATGTTTAAATCATTCAGAACATACATAATGTAAATATGTATCACATCGCCCAAATAGCCAAATTAAGAGATGTTTGACATCATCCTCTTCCTACTTTTCCTCATGACTCCACATTTTCCCTGAAATTGATTCCCATGACAATGGATGAGGACATTTTCCCAATTTAATTTCAGAATGTATTTAACCAATTCAAACCATTCCAACTTCAAAGTTCATTCAGAAAATCTTGGGAACTATTTTTCAAATTTTATATCCCCAGCACCCCCCGTGACCCTTGTGAGGAATAAGCAGTCAAGAAAATGGATGGATGGATGATGCCATACCATGAAGTGTACAGTATGTGATATTTTGGAGTATTGGGAATACAATGTAGCTAAACAACCATGTTAACAAACCTTATTCATTTAATACTCCACATTATAACTGAGCATTGTTCCATCCATCCATTTTCGTGACCGCTTATCCCTCACAAGGGCCTCAGGGGTTTTGGAGCCTATCCCAGCTGGCTTCGGGCAGTAGGCAGGGTGCAACCTGAACTGGTTGTCAGCCAATTGCAGGCTGAGCATTGTTATTTTTTATTTTGTTTGCTTGTGTATCGGATTTTACTGGATAAGTGTGGGTGAACCTCACGATAACGGCCTTCAACATTCTTTAGTGAATTCCACATAGGCCTACAGTTAAATGAAACCATTGATACCATTGAGCATTAAACAGTATTGGCAATTCTTTCTCTCATCATGTAATGCCACATAACCCCATTCTGTGACAAATTGGGATAGGTATAGTGACATAATCTCTTTTTTTCTTGCCAGTTGAAACTAGAAGACTTTTACTCGTGTTTTTATTTGGCTGAACATTTTGATTTGTCACTGTTTTTATGTTGTACCAGCATAAATAACTCTCTTCATCACATGATTTGAACTTTGAAGTCCAACCAGTTGCATAGTAGTTTCACCCGTACTGACCCTCTAGGCACATTACTAAATCCATTTAGCAAAGCCAAACATTATAGTAGTACTGATCATGACTTTGCCTCCTCTTGTCCTTCACACCAACTTTTACTATTCTGACAAATAAGGATCAGAATCAATTTTATTGTTCCTCTAGGAAATCTGTCTTGTGCATCAGTGAAGCAGCTGCAACTACTATACCATTCCCTTCTAAGACAAGACAATCATCAATATATCTCATGAGAATATACACATGCAGTAATACACATACAAAAACATACAGTCTTACCGTGACTTATTTCCAACAAACAAACCAACATGAGTTTTCCGTGATATGAGCTGTTTGCTTGGTCATTATCCATCCATCCATTTTCTTTACCACTTACTCCTCACAAGGGTTGGAGGTGGGGGGTGGGGTGGGGGTGGAGGGGGGGGGGGGGGGGGGGTTTGGGGGTGCTGACCCTATCCCAGCTGGCTTCGGGCAGTAGGCGGGGTACACCCTGAACTGGTTAAACAAAACATGAAACAAAGAGAATTACACTTTGTGTATAATCAAACCACATAACTGCCTTACGGAAGTCTATTAGCTTTATGCTAACAGTACATAATGCCATAGACTACCTAACAAATAGCAAAGATATCGCTGCCATTTAAATAACGGTCAGACATACAATACATATATCAATACTCACTGGTATATATTCTCTCTCTCTCTCTTATATACACACACACACACACACACACACACACACACACATATATATATATATATATATATATATATATATATATATGTGTGTGTGTGTGTGTGTGTGTGTGTGTGTGTGTGTGTATAGATTGTATCTATTTATGTATTTATTTATTTATTATTTTATTTACTGCGATTGGCTGGTTCAGGGTGTGCCCCACCTACTGCCCGAAGCCGGCTGGGATTGGCTCCAGCACCCCTGCAACCCTTGTGAGGAGTAAGTTGTTGAGAAAATGGAATGGAATTTTTATTTATTCTTTACAGTCTGCGTAAAGCAACAACTTCCCATTGATCCATCACCTTATCATGGTGGAGGGGTTTGCGTGTCCCAATTATCCTAGGAGCTATGTTGTCCAAGGCTTTTTGCCCCTGGCAGGGTCATCCACCATGGCAAGCAGGTCCTAGGTGAGGGTCCAGACAAAGCATCGCTCCAAAGACCCCTTAACTCATTCACTGCCAATGACAACTATAGACGTCAAAAATCCAAGCAAACAGCCAGTGTTAATTTAAAAAAAAATTAAAAATTTTTTTTTTAAATTTTAATAATAACAAAAAGAATTAATTTAGTTTTAGTTATAGTCTTCTGATGAAATTTCATTAAAGCCTTAGTCATAACTCAGTCACCTGATTGTGTTTTAGTTTTAATCCAATTTTAGTCAACAAAAATAAAGAGCACTTTTAGTCGACTAAAATTGACTTTTAGATGCCGAGACCCAGTATGTGGTCTCAGTAAGACCAAGACCGACCACAAGAACGTCAACGCCTGTGTTGTAGGGTAACAGGAATCCGTTCTACGCACGATGGTAGCACGTAGCAATGAAATTGTTGTCATCGTTGTTATTAATAACAACAATGATTAATAACTAGGACTGAAAACAATGAATAACTAAAACTAAATTCAAATTTCTTGTCAAAATTTGCACTGGCTGTTTACTTGGATATTTGACGTCTATAGTCGTCATTGGCAGTGAATGAGTTAAAATGTGTGACATAAATGGATTTTGTTCTCCCTTGCCCAGACGTGGGTCACCGAGGCACCCCTCTGGTGCCAGGCCTGGAGGTGGGGCTCGAAGGCGAGTGTCTGGTGGCCGGGCCTTCACCCATGGGGCCTGGCCGGGCACAACCCGAAAAGGCAATGTGGGTCCCCCTTCCCATGGACTCATCACTTGTGTGATGGGCCAAAAGGGTCGGGTGTATTGTGAGCTGGGTGGCAGCCAAAGACGAGGACCTTAGCGGTTCGATCAGCGGCTACAGAAGCGAGCCATCGGGACATGGAATATCACCTCTTTGGCAGGGAAGGAACTCAAGCTGGTGAGTGAGGCAGAGAAGTTCTAACTAGCCACTAGACATAGTCAGACTAGCTTCCACACACAGCTTGGGCTCTGGAGTTGTACTGGAGTTCCCCACAGTGAGAGGCGCAGAGCAGGTGTGGGGCGGGCATACTTACATACTTGGCGTCTGTACGTTGGGGTTCACCCCCATAGATGAGAGGATAGCCTGGTGTGGTCACAGAATTAATAAAACTAGTAAGTCAAGGCAAAAGTGTATAGATAAATTGATGGACCTTCATGTGTTACTGCTGCGTAGAGAATACATGATTCTAAAAAAACCAAAACGAAAAACAAAAATAAACTTATTTTTAAGCTATATTGGCAAAAATCAACAAATATGCTGTAGTATTCTGTATATATCATATGTCCACTAGTGATGACATATACAAGATGCGCCAGTGTAGACACAGAAATGACGAAACATAAAAGTTGGCACATTCCCGCCAGCGTGAGACCAAGCAAGAGCTCATCTTTAATAAGTCCCTGAATATTACATGGTGTTGTCATGTTTCGGTTTTGGGTGGTTGGGTTTTAGTTTGGTTTTGGGTGTTTGTGTTGTCTTTTGTCCAGTTTTGTCTCCCCTAGTCTCGTCACTGTTAACCTTGTCCACCTGTGTGTGTCTCCCCTCCCCGTTTGTGTGACCTAATTAGTGCCCTCTGCCTGCTGTGTCTCCCAGGTGTGTCCTGTTAGTGTCATTCGTGTTGGTATAAGGGAGTGGTGTTTGTGTGGGAGCATTGTTGGATGTTATATGTTAGTCCTCCGAGTCATCCACGCCGAGTCCTCCGAGTCATCCACGCCGAGTCCTCCGAATCGTCTCCGCCTCTGTCCTCGCCGAGTCATCCACGCCAAGTCAGTCCATGTTCGTCTCGCAAAATCTACCCACATTTCAGCCCGTCAAACTTATTCTAGTTACTGTCATTCATCTCCCTGCCTGTTTTTTCCGCCTCTGGGTCCATCCACCTAACCCCCTCCTTAACAGGTGTCAGAGTGAACGCTCATCAACCTGCCGGCGGAAGATGGCCAGCTCGTGTGTTCCCTCGCCACGGATGGACTGGGATTCGTCTAACCTGCCCGATGCATGGAGGAAGTTGCGCCAGCATGTGGAGCTAATGTTTTCAGGTCCGCTGCGCTCTAAAGGGAAGAGGAGAAATGCAGTTACCTGTTACTTTGGGTTGGCGAAAAGGGCTGTGATCTGTATAACACTCTAACAGCTGATGAAGAAAAGTTGCTGGAGACATGTTACGACAGGTTTGGAGCCTTAACTCCAAAAGCAAATCCAATTTTTGCACGATACAAGTTTCACGAAAAGACGCAAGGTGAGAGTGAAAGTTTTGACCAGTTTGTGACAAGCTAAGATTGCTAGTAAAAGACTGTAACTACCCCAACGGTGACGAGATGGTCCATGACCGAATTGTGTTCGGTATTTCTTGCACGCAGCCCTTGCTCAAGTCATTCTCTAGACCTTTTGTTCTTGAATCTTAGTCTCGTGTTATAGTATAGTAGTTTTTGATTTGATAAGTTAGTATTTTTCACGTGTATCTGCCACGGCGCTTTTTGTGTATATAGTTAGATTGTAGTGTGTGTTGTGTATTGATATAGCCTGCTTGCGTTCTAAGTGTGTTTTTGTTAACTCCTGTTTCTCCTTGCCTTTTGCAAGTGTTTTTATTGAACTTTTTCGGGTATTGTGCTCGTGCTTTTTTTTTTTTTTTTTATTCCGCCCCCCCCCTGCATCTGAGCCAGCGTTTTGCGTATTGTGGGTTTGTGAATAAACATCAAAATTGTATTTTCCTGTCTGGGCCTACGTTTTTGGGATCCACTTTTCCACCGACAGTAGTCGGAACGTTACAAAAACCAATGGTTTTCCCTGCTACAAGCCAGGCTAGCCAGTCCGTGCATGCAGTTAATAGAGGAGCAGATGAAGCAGAGCACAGGCGCCGTGGAAGCAAAATGGCGAACGCAGCAGAAGGTGGAACTAGTCAGAGCAAAGAGTGTGGTGCATGTGGGCCAAGATGCAGCCGCACAGAGGACTGTCCAGCTAAGGGCGACAATGCAAGAAATTCAACCATTTTGCAAATGTGTGTAGAACAAATACACAGCGCAAGTAACCTATAGGTCGCTTGCACATGTCGTCACTTCCGCCTCGGATTTCTCGTAGTCGCCATGCTGGGTGGCCTCCATTTACGTAGCGATTCGGTCTAACACGTATCTATCACGTTTGTTTTCTGCGTTTAAAATGGTACATTGTTGCTGCATCGTTGGCTGTTCGAACAAAGCCAAGGGGGAAAATGGTCGGTCTTTTTTCCGAATTCCGAAAATAATTAGGAACCAGGGCCTGGAGACAGAGGAGTGCGGACTCCGGAGGGAAGTCGTTACTTTGGGCTCGTGTGTGCAGCGATCACTTTGTGAGCGGTAAGCTTGTTTACCTTTATTTAATGCATGAGGATTAATAACGTTTCGACCGCCCATATATGGTCAAGTTGCTTATGTTTTGGATTCATGAGCAAGCAAGTTCGGTAGTACAAGCTGGCTAGCGGATGTTAGCCGAAAGCTAACATCGAACATTTTCACCCAAGTAGTGCCAGTGCAAAGTGTTTACTGCTGAAATTGGATTGATTAGTCTTGGGCTTTTAATGCCGATAACATGTTTTTTGGTGGCAAAATGTAAACTTGGAAAAAAAAGAGACAGAAGGAGCTGATGCAAGAAAACAGACCCCCGGGGGTGATGCAAGAAAACAGACCCCCGGTAGCCTACACATCATGCTAAAGAACTTATTCACGGCCACCCTACTGCGGTAAAATAACCAGTCTTTCCATATTTTATTTGTTTATATATTTGTTTATTTTAACAGGTCGCCCTGCGCCCGTTTTTCTGTCCAACCATCCCGACTGGGCTCCAACATTAAAGTTGGGTCCCAAGTTACAATATCTATGTCTCAGCCCAGTCGGTGCCAAGATATGAACGTGCACAGGAGAGACAAGCAAAGAAAAGACGACTCGAAGTGGCAGAGATTGTTGCAGTTATGCAGCCAGATGGCTCCAGTAACCTGTACCCTCAAGTACTGCTGACATCATTGACTCTGGTATGCCACTCAGAATTCATTACATGATATATTGTATGCATGAGTGAATGTGTTTGTTTGTGTGTGTACACGCACCTTATATTTTAGAGACATTTGGAAGTGTTTATAGAAATAAGTATTTGCCTGTAGCAATGTTCATACATTAAAAAATGCAACAAAATGTGTACATTTCTTTTACACTGACAAAAAAACTATACTACTTTACTATATTAAACCTATTACTGGTACCGTATTTTTTTATTTATTTTTTTCTTTAGGGATCTCATGCCACACAGACTTGATTGCCAATGACATGATGGAAACGAAGGCGAGCATCAAAGCATTGGAGGACAACATGCGACTGTTTGTTTGGCGCTAATAAAGGCAGCGTTTATACAAATTCTATTGGGTTTGTTTACAAAGCTATACATAATACAAATGACATGATTTGACTCAATGTGCAATATGGTCCCTCTTAAAGTAATGGCATAAATCTCTATTATTTCTAAAAGCACAAAAAATGAAGTGAATAATGATTAGATGTAGTAATTTCAGGGTTAAAAATTGAACTGTTAATTAATGTAGTTTATTTTAGCACAGGTGCCTACCATCCTGAGATGACGGTATGATGTAATGTTGATGGGGTACGCAATGACTTTCATTATGCTATGTACAGAGGAAAAAGTTGCTCTCTTTTAAATTTATTTAATGTAAGACAAGTACCAGTACTGTTACAGTTTTCCCAATAATCCTTGTTTCACACTTGTCACAAAACCACTGTCCTTTTGGCAGTCTAGATTGGCACACTTCAAGTGATATCATTTGATTTTACAATCTGCTGCAGCACAAAAAACTACTTTATTCCGCATCTTTGAAGTACATGAGCAAGTGGTAGGTGACAGCGGCTGAGCAGGAACACTGGAAGTCCACTGCTGATCTAGTAAATGCTCTCCCGAGCAGTTCAGGTAAGGAGGGGATTTTGGGGAAAAAAAACTCTGGCTTTTCCAACTGGCCAAAACGAGCGATCTGGGTGGACTCGCTCAATCACACTTTGTCCACACCACAAAGTCGCAGAAGTCCGTCCAGTTAAACTCATCTGTGCCTGAATCTGAAAATATTACAAACATTGTAATGAAAATATGAAACATAGAATTAAATAAGAAACTACAAAAAGTAAAGCCATACATACCTGGTAATACTATTGGTGTCGTCGTGACAAGTGATGGGAATTGTTGCCATCTGGCACCAGACAGAAATTGGGTGTTGTGACAGCCTCCTTAACCGTGAGATCATAAGAAAAGCTGTCAGTATGCTCAGTAGTTACCATGAACACGTTTTATTGTACTGGAAACTGAAACTAAAAATACGTCCTCTGAGAGTGGTTAACCTTAACCATTTAGAATAAGTTGATTAAGTAACATGTAACTAGTGAAAGGGTAGCATTAAATTTAATTAAGCCACGGGGAGGCTGTGCATAGTTACTTTTTATTCTTATACGCTCTGCCATATTTGCCTGTTATAAAATTGTTAGAAAAACCACATCAGGTAAACCTAGCTGTGCATGTAAACACAATGATAACAGGAAGCCTGAGAACAAATCAACATTTTTGTGTGCAGAATTACCAACACCATGTGGTTTACTTACGTGCAACAGCAACCGTTTCTTCTGATGCGATGTTAAAGTTTACACTCTGTATCCACCCGCTTACAAAATAATTGTTAGCCTCCAGGGATTTGTTGGCGTGTTATGGAGCATGTTGTCAACACGAGGTAGGGAAAGATGTCCAGAGATGTCACATTTGGCCAGCAAGCTTTCTCCGTCAAAAAAAAAAATCACCCTTGGTCAGGACGTAATTAGGATCAATCCCGCCACACAGAGACACCTTCTGCCTGTATCGTTGTTTTTGATCTTCCGGTAAATCGGGAAATTGCTGCGAAAATTACATCAGGTTGATAAGCTCTACCGTGTAACTCGCGAGTGTACCTTGTGAACCGGCGGACACCCAATATGGCGCCCGAAGAAAAAACTCCCATGATGCATTACGATGTGCAAGCGACCTATAGGATAGGACCTATAGGATAGGTCGCTTGCACATCGTAATGCATCATGGGAGTTTTTCCTTCGGGCGCCATCTTGGGTGTCCGCCGGTTCACAAGGTACACTCGCGAGTTACACGGTAGAGCTTATCAACCTGATGTCATTTTCACGATTTACCGGAAGATAAAAAACAACGATACAGGCAGAAGGTGTCTCTATGTGGCGGGATTGATCCTAATTACGTCCTGACCAAGGGTGATTTTTTTTTTTTTTTTTTTTTTTTTTGATGGAGAAAGCTTGCTTGCCAAATGTGACATCTCTGGACATCTTTCACTACCTCGTGTTGACAACATGCTCCATAACACGCCAACAAATCCCTGGAGGCTTACAATTATTTTGTAAGCGGGTGGATACAGAGTGTAAACTTTAACATCGCATCAGAAGTAACTGTTGCTGTTGCACGTAAGTAAACCACATGGTGTTGGTAATTCTGCACACAAATGTTGATTTGTTCTCAGGCTTCCTGTTATCATTGTGTTTACATGCACAGCTGGGTTTACCTGATGTGGTTTTTCTAACAATTTTATAACAGGCAAATATGGCAGAGCATACAGTATAAGAATAAAAAGTAACTGTATGCACAGCCTCCCTGTGGCTTAATTAAATTTAATGCTACCCTTTCACTATTTACATGTTACTTAACTTATTCTAAATGGTTAAGGTTAACCACTCTGAGGACCTATTTTTAGTTTCAGTTTCCAGTACAATAAAACGTGTTCATGGTAACTACTGAGCATACTGACAGCTGTTCTTATGATCTCACGGTTAAGGAGGCTGTCACAACACCCAGTTTCTGTCTGGTGCCGGATGGCAACAATTCCCATCACTTGTCACGACAACACCAATATTATTACCAGGTATGTATGGCTTTACTTTTTGTAGTTTCTTATTTAATTCTATGTTTCATATTTTCATTACAATGTTTAATATTTTCAGATTCAGGCACAGATGAGTTTAACTGGACGGGACTTCTGTGACTTTGTGGTGTGGACAAAGTGTGATATTTACATTGAGCGAGTCCACCCAGATCGCTTGTTTTGGCCAGCTGGAAAAGCCAGTTTTTTTTTGTTTGTTTTTTTCCAAAAAGCCCTCCTTACCTGAACTGCTCGGGACAGCATTTACTAGATCAACAGTGGACTTCCAGTGTTCCTGCTCAGCCGCTGTCACCTACCACTTGCTCATGTACTTCAAAGACGCAGAGTAAAGTAGTTTTTTGTGCTGCAGCAGATTGTAAAATCAAATGATATCACTTGAAGTGTGCCAATCTAGACTGCCAAAAGGACAGTGGTTTTGTGACAAGTGTGAAACAAGGATTATTGGGAAAACTAACACAGTACTGGTACTTGTCTTACATTAAACCAATTTAAAAGAGCAACTTTTTCCTCTGTACATAGCATAATGAAAGTCATTGCGTACCCCATCATTACATCATACCGTCATACTCTTGAAATAATGGCCTAATATTTTGACACAAATTATCAACCCTCGTGAGGATAAGCAGTAAGGAATGAATATATATATATTTTTTTTTAATGTAAATATCTCAGGATGGTAGGCACCTGTGCTAAAATAAACTATTTAACTGTTCAATTTTATCCGTGAAAATACATCTAATCATTATTCACTTCATTTTTTGTGTTTTTAGAAATAATAGATTTATGCCATTATTTTAAGAGGGACAATCTTGCACATTGAGTCAAATCCTGTCATTTGTATTATGTATAGCTTTGTAAACAAACCCAACAATAGAATTTGTATAATCGCTGCCTTTATTAGCTCCAAACAAACAGTAGCATGCTGTCCGCCTCCAATGCTTTGATGCTCGCCTTCGTTTCCATCATGTCATTGGCAATCAAGTCGGTTTGGCATGAGATCCCTAAAGAAATAATGTAAAAAAAAAAAAAAGATCACAAAAAAAATACGGTACCAGCAATAGGTTTAATATAGTACTGTTCCTGTAACTAGCCTTTTTTTTGTCAGTGTAAAAGAAATTTACACATTTTGTTGCATTTTTTAATGTATGAACATTGCTACAGGCAAATACTTATTTCCATAACCACTTCCAAATGTCTCTAAAATATAAGGTGCGTGTACACACACAAACATCAACACATACATTCATTCATGTATACAATATATCATGTAATGAATTCTGAGTGGCATACCAGAGTCAATGATGTCAGCAGTACTTGAGGGTACAGGTTACTGGAGCCATCTGGCTGCTTAACTGCAACAAACTCTCTGCCACTTCGAGTCGTCTTTTCTTTGCTTGTCTCTCCTGTGCACGTTCATATCTGAAACATAGATGTTGTAACTTGGGACCCAACTTTAATGTTGGAGCCCAGTCGGGATGATTGGACAGAAAAACGGGCGCAGGGCGACCTGTTAAAATAAACAAATATATAAACAAATAAAATATGGCAAGAGGTTATTTTGCCGCAGTAGGGTGGCCGTGAATAAGTTCTTTAGCATGATCTGTAGGCTACCGGGGGTCTGTTTTCTTGCATCACCCCCGGGGGTCTGTTTTCTTGCATCACCCCCGGGGGTCTGTTTTCTTGCATCACCCCCATCACCCATCCAATTTCAGCAGTAAACACTTACTGCGGTCAAGCCAGCCGCCACTCGAAATGACGAAGTCAAGCCAGCCGCCCCAACGATTGTTAATACTGTGCATTACGGTAACATGCCGACGTGCCACTGCGTTGGCCACCTTCAAAATAAAAGCTGCTCAACACCTGGTTTAGGGTTTAAAATAAAGAATCATAAAAAAATAACGGTTTGTTATTCCAGAACCAGACCAGTTCTAAGGGACACTACAGCACCCCAGGTATCCAGCCAAAGTACTTTGAACAAAATCTGATGTTGCATTTCAATATAAAACTCATTTGAAAATTGAAATCTCGACTATTATTGCTGATTTAAAAAAATCATTAAAAATTCATGGTTTGTTATCCCAGGACCATACCAGTTCTAAGGGACACTACACCATCCCAGGTATCCAGCCAAACTACTTTGAACAAAATCTGATGTTGCATTTCAAAATAAAACTCATTTGAAAAATTAAATCTCAACATTAATCCCTGATTTCAAAAAATCATTAAATATTTATGGTTTGTTATCCCAGGACCAGACCAGTTCTAAGGGACACTACACCACCACATGTATCCAACCAAAGGACTTTAAACAAAATCTGATGTTGCCTTTCAAAATAAAACTGTTTTGAAAAATTTATTTTCCGACATTAATCCCTGATTTCAAAAAATCATTAAAAATTCATGGTTTGTTATCCCAGGACCAGACCAGTTCTAAGGGACACTACACCACCCCAGGTATCCAGCCAAAGGACTTTAAACAAAATCTGATGTTGCATTTCAAAATAAAACTCATTTGAAAATTGAAATCTCGACTATTATTGCTGATTTCAAAAAATCATTAAAAATACATGGTTTGTTATCCCAGGAACAGACCAGTTCTAAGGGACACTACAGCACCCCAGGTATCCACCCAAACTACTTTGAACAAAATCTGATGTTGCATTTCAAAATAAAACTCTTTTGAAAAATTAAATCTCGACTATTATTGCGAATTTAAAAAAATCATTAAAAATTCATGGTTTGTTATCCCAGAACCAGACCAGTTCTAAGGGATACTACACCATCCCAGGTATCCAGCCAAACTACTTTGAACAAAATCTGATGTTGCATTTCAAAATAAAATTCATCTGAAAATTAGATTTTCCGACATTAATCCCTGATTTCAAATAATCATTAAAAATTAATGGTTTGTTATCCCAGGACCAGACCAGTTCTAAGGGACACTCCAGCACCCCAGGTATCCAGCCAATCTACTTTGAACAAAATCTGATGTTGCATTTCAAAATAAAACTCATTTGAAAATTGAAATCTCGACTATTATTGCTGATTTCAAAAAATCATTAAAAATACATGGTTTGTTATCCCAGGAACAGACCAGTTCTAAGGGACACTACAGCACCCCAGGTATCCAGCCAAACTACTTTGAACAAAATCTGATGTTGCATTTCAAAATAAAACTCTTTTGAAAAATTAAATCTCGACTATTATTGCGAATTTAAAAAAATCATTAAAAATTCATGGTTTGTTATCCCAGAACCAGACCAGTTCTAAGGGATACTACACCATCCCAGGTATCCAGCCAAACTACTTTGAACAAAATCTGATGTTGCATTTCAAAATAAAATTCATCTGAAAATTAGATTTTCAGACATTAATCCCTGATTTCAAATAATCATTAAAAATTCATGGTTTGTTATCCCAGGACCAGACCAGTTCTAAGGGACACTCCAGCACCCCAGGTATCCAGCCAATCTACTTTGAACAAAATCTGATGTTGCATTTCAAAATAAAACTCTTTTGAAAATTTAAATCTCGAATATAATACCTAAATTTTCAAATGAGTTTTATTTTGAAATGCAACATCAGATTTTGTTCAAAGTAGTTTGGCTGGATACCTGGGGTGCTGTAGTGTCCCTTAGAACTGGTCTGGTCCTGGGATAACAAACCATGAATTTTTAATGATTTGAAATCAGCAATAATAGTCGAGATTTAAATTTTCAAAAGAGTTTTATTTTGAAATGCAACATCAGATTTTGTTCAAAGTAGTTTGGCTGGATACCTGGGGTGCTGTAGTGTCCCTTAGAACTGGTCTGGTCCTGGGATAACAAACCATGAATTTTTAATGATTTTTTGAAATCAGCAATAATAGTCGAGATTTAAATTTTCAAATGGGTTTTATTTTGAAATGCAACATCAGATTTTGTTCAAAGTCGTTTGGCTGCATACCTGGGGTGCTGTAGTGTCCCTCAGAACTGGTCTGGTCCTGGGATAACAAACCATGAATTTTTAATGATTTTTTTTAAATCAGGGATTATAGTCGAGATTTAAATCTTCAAGTGGGTTTTATTTTGAAATGCAACATCAGATTTTGTTTAAAGTCCTTTGGTTGGATACCTGGGATGGTGTAGTGTCCCTTAGAACTGGGCTGGTCCTGGGATAACAAACCATGAATTTTTAATGATTTTTTAAAATCAGGGATTAATGTCGGAAAATAAATTTTTCAAATGAGTTTTATTTTGAAATGCAACATCAGATTTTGTTGAAAGCACCTGGGGTGACGTAGTGTCCCTCAGAACTGGTCTGGTTCTGGAATAACAAACCGTTATTTTTTTATGAATCTTTATTTTAAACCATAAACCAGGTGTTACCTAGCTTTTATTTTGAAGGTGGCCAACGCAGGGGCAGGTCGGCACGTTACCGTAATGCACAGTATTAACAATCGTTGGGGCGACTGGCTTGACTTCGTCTTTTCGAGTGGCGGCTGGCCTGACCGCAGTAAACACTTTGCACTGGCACTACTTTGGGTGAAAATGTTCGATGTTAGCTTTCGGCTAACGTCCGCTAGCCAGCTTGTACTACCGAACTTGCTTGCTCATGAATCCAAAACATAAGCAACTTGCCCATATATGGGCGGTCGAAACATTATTAATCCTCATGCATTAAATAAAGGTAAACAAGCTTACCGCTCACAAAGTGATCGCTGCACACACGAGCAAAAGTAACGACTTCCCTCCGGAGTCCGCACTCCTCTTTCTCCAGGCCCTGGTACCTAATTATTTTTGGAATTTGGAAAAGAAAGACCGACCATTTTCTCCCTTGGCTTTGTTCGAACAGCCAATAATGCAGCAACAATGTATCATTTTAAACGCAGACAACAAACGTGATACGTGTTTGAACGAATCACTAAGTGGAGGTGGAGACCACCCAGGATGGCGACAACAACAAATCCGTGGCGGAAGTGACAACATGTGAAAGCGACCTATAAGTCGAGGAAAGTACACACTGTTTCTGACGATGGAGGGCAGTCACCGCCTGAGCTATTTATTGACAGTATAACAAAACGGAATGAGAACACCGAAAGGGAGCAGGCATTTGCAGAGTTGGAAATCGGCAAAGCAAGACATAAATTGAAGTTTAAAGTTGACACCGGTGCCCAGGCCAATGTGATACCTGCCAACACCTTTCACAGCATATTTGGAAATGTGGTGTTAGGTGCACCCACTCTGGACGACATCACACCAAGACTCGCTGGAGCACAATATTTCAGTGTGCTGGACGCCAGATCCGGCTACTGGACAATTAAACTGAGCCATGAATCCTCAATGCTCACTACCTTCAGCTCTATCTTCGGCAGATACCGGTTCAAATGACTTCCTTTTGGAATAATGTCTGCACAGGATGAGTTCCAAAGAAGGGTGGATGAAGCATATGAGGGGCTCCAGGGCGTTGCAGCCATAGTGGATGACATCCTGGTGTACGGCCGCACCAAGAAGGAGCATGACACAAACTTGGGTGCCATGTTGGAAAGAACGAGAGAGAGAGAGGAATAAAGCTGAATGCAGAAAAAAGCGTCATCTGAGTGGCGTTGGTGAGCTCTTTTGGCCACAGGTTGACACGGGAAAGTATCCGACCTGACCTCAGCAAGATCCAGGCCATCAAAGAAATGGTTCCCGCACGCAACAAGGCAGAGCTGGAGACCATATTGGGCATGGTCACCTACCTCTCCAGGTATGCCCCCAGACTCTTGGATGCAACAGTCCCCCTCATGCAACTGTTGAAAGAGAGCCATGAGTTCGCATGGAACTCAAATCACGATGAACTTCTGACACAGGAGCCAGGCCCTGTGCTAACCTACTTCGACCACACCAAAGAGGTAAAGCTGCAGGTCGATTCATCTAAATGCAGATTGGGATCTGTGTATGGAGCCACAACACTGTCAATAAGATTTGGTATTGAAAAAAAAAAATGTCATTGTAGAAAAAGCTGCAGTGGCATTGAAACAAGTATTGGCATTGTAAAACAAGAATTGGCATTGTAAAAGGTTGTATTGAAAAATAAAATACAAACATTGAAAAAACACTATTTTCTTTAAACATTTTTTTTTTTAATTATGATGTCTTTTTCAATGCCAATCTGCAAAAACATTTTACGCTTTCTCTTTTTTCGAGTTTCACGGTTTTTCAGTTTCAACTCGCTGGGTTTCAGTTTCACTTCTCCTTTTTTCAGTTTCAACTTATTGACAGTGTTTTAACGTGGAGGGGGGAGGGTTCGGGGGCGGGGTTAGGGGCGGGGCTTTGAGCGCGTGAACGCGCTAACAGCCTGCAGAGAGGAGGGGAAGGGAGCGCGGCCTCTGGCGGCTAAAGGCAATACTGTACCGAATTCCTTTTGGCAGATTGCCCGAGAGACTCGTGGATAAAAGTTCACCTGCAACTCCTAAACCGCCTGTAAGTCTGTGTTTTTCTACATATAACCTTGTGGCGTTAAAACCGCCATGTTTGAAATTACTTTATGCATCATGTCATGCTAATCGAATCGGAATCTCAGCGCGCGCAAGGCATGCTGGTCCCGGTCAAAGGTTATGTTTACCCAGCTCGGTAAACATGGCGGCGTGTAACGCAGATTTCGATTACTTTGAGCGTTGTAAAGTGATTTTTTTTTAAAGGAGTTTTGTGAGAAACGAGGGTACAGTGTTATGGGGAAGAAAAAGAAACAACTTGTGACGCTGGCTTGGGCATTGTCATTACAGAACGCCCCAACAGTTTTAACAAAAGAGCAGGAAGAGGAGACTGTCAATTTCGAACTGCGGTCAGGCCAGCCTCCACTCGAAAAGACGAAGTCAAGCCAACCAAAGTACTTTGAACAAAATCTGATGTTGCATTTCAAAATAGAACTCCTTTGAAAATTGATGATTTAAAAAAATCATTAAAAAATTCATAGTTTGTTATCCCAGGACCAGACCAGTTCTAAGGGACACTACACCACCCCAGGTATCCAACCAAAGTAAACAAAATTTGATGTTACATTTCAAAATAAAACTCCTTTGAATATTGAAATGTCGACTATTATTAAAATCACTAAAATTTCATGGTTGGATACCTGGGGTGGTGTAGTGTCCCTTAGAACTGGTCTGGTCCTGGGATAACAAACCGTTAATTCTTTATGATTCTTTATTTTAAGCCCTAAACCAGGTGTTGATTAGCTTTTATTTTGAAGGTGACTAACGCAGCGGCATGTCGGCATGTTACCATAATGCACAGTATTAAAAATCGTTGGGGCGGCTGGCTTGACTTCGTCTTTCGACCTTTTGAGGTTAAATGTGGCAAAAGTGGTTCAATGTAAAGAGAAACCTACAACCAGGATATGTTGTTCTTATTGTAGATGACAGTGCACCTAGAGGTTCATGGTTAATGGGAACGGTTGAAAACACAATTTGTGATTCAAATGGTCATGTGAGAAGAGTCTCAGTTAAAACTAAGAGTAGTGTTTTGGAAAGGCCAGTAGACAAATTGTGTATTTTGCTTGAAATGGATCAATGATGTATGTTTTTGTTTTAATACACAAGATAATGTGTATATAGTTAACATGGTGTGAATTACAGACAAATTTAAAATGTCGCATTTTGTAATTTTGATAATTGTTATGCCTTAGCAGTAACAATTAGGGGCCGGAATGTAAGCGCCATTTCATTTGATTTAAAGTTAATGCCATTTAAGTTTACATATTTATATTTTTGGCAATACATTTGATTTAAATATTTTGAATATTTTCTCAGTTGATTTTTGATGAAAAACAAATGACATTTTTTGTGTATATTTTTTGTATTGAATTACTTATAGAATGTTGCGATAGGGGGCGCAAGTCCATCGTTGTTATTGTATACGAAGAAGAAGTGTGACTCTGTACATTGTTGAAGAAGGAAAATAAAAGATGGTTGCAGCAACACGGTCTTTGTACCGTGCTATGCTGTTGTCACGCGTAAAAACCGAGTCTCTGTCAACCATTAATCGAAGAGGGGAAGGAACCAAATGAAACAACGAACAATTCGCCTCTACACCCTGTCCAGGAAGCCCATTGAATGCAATGAGAATTCGGTGAGTGAAGGGATGGACTTACAAATACACACTGTGATCAGCAACACACCAGTAAGTGACAACAAAATGGCAGAAATCAGAGCTGCCACAGCCCAGGATGAGCAACTCTCCATGTTGAAGACAGTCATCATTTCGAGTCCCACAAGAAATGTTCACCTCTGATTGCAGCATATTGGAACCACAGGGATGAAATTTCGGAGACAAATGGTATCCTGTTGAACGGAGAAAAGATTATTGTACCTCACTCGCTGAGAGCAGAAATGCTGTCATGCATTCACACGGGACATTTAGGGATTGAAAAATCTAAGCAGTGAGCGAGAGGTGTACTGTTCTGGCCCGGGATGGGTAAGAAAATAGAGGCGCTGATAGAAGCATGCAGCATTTGTCAGGAATGTCGCAACTCCATTCAAAAGCAGGCGATGATTCCACATCCAATTCCTGAGCAACCTTGGCAAGTTGCCACTGATCTATTCACCTGGAACAACATCGAATACATTGTTGTCGTCGATTACTTCAGCAGATTTTTTGAAGTAGAAAAAATCAACAACCTCACATCCAACACAGTTATCAAGAAACTCAAAGCTATATTTGCCAGATTTGGTATACCGCAAACACTTATCAGCGACAATGGACCTTGTTATGGTTCAAAAGAATTCAAAAATTTTGCTCTTACATGGGACTTTGTGCACCTCACAAGCAGTCCGCTATATCCACAGAGCAATGTGTTGGCTGAAAAGACTGTCCAGACAGCCAAAGCGCTCATGGATAAAGCACGAGGACAGCATGCAGACCCCTATCTGAGCCTTTTGGAGTATAGAAACACCCCGGTCGATGGACTGAAATTGCCAGCACAGCTGTTGATGAGCCGGCAGTTGCGCTCAATCCTTCCATCAACTGAGAAGCAACTTCAACCAGAGCTTGTCAGCCGTGATACAGTTTTCAGACGAAGAGAAATTTGTCAAACAAGACAAAAGTTTTATTATGACAAAACAGCATAAGCACAACCTTCTCCGCTTGAGGGAGCTCCAATTCGATTCCAACTGCCGAATGGGAAATGGGAACCAGCAACAGTCGTCGAGTCAGCAGGCACCCTGAGATCGTACAACATCATCATGGAGGATGGTCAGATTCTGAGACGCAACAGACGGCTTTTCCAGAAAAGTGTCATCAACACCAAAGAAAAAGCACCACTTTGTGACTCTGATCATGAGGGTCCTGACTCTGTAGGTGCGTTTCCATTACCGTCAGTTTTGCGCAAAAGGCATGTTTCGCAAAAGTAAGCTGGTAATGGAAACACCGGATTTTCGAAAAAAAAACAAACTCTCAAATATCGCAAAAATGTTTTTGCGCTCTCATGAGGTGGTTTTTGAGAGGTATCGAAAAAGAAGTATTTCGCAAAAGTGTAATGGAAACACTTTTTACGCATTAGTTGTCATGTGACGTGGCGGCACGGTAGTCGAGTGGTTAGCACGTCCGCTTCCCAGTTCTGAGGTCTCCAGTTCGAGTCCAGGCTCGGACCTTCCTGGGTGGAGTTTGCATGTTCTCCCCGTGCCCGCGTGGGTCTTCTCCGGGTACTCCGGTCTGCTCCCACATTCCAAAGACATGCATGGCAGGTTAATTGGGCGCTCCGAATTGTCCCTAGGTGTGCGTGTGAGTGTGGATGGTTGTTCGTCTCTGTGTGCCCTGCGATTGGTTGGCAACCAGTCCAGGGTGTCCCCAGCCTACTGCCCAGAGCCAGCTGAGATAGGCGCCAGCAGCCCCCGCGACCCTTGTGAGGAATAAGCGGTCAAGAAAATGGATGGATGGATGGATAGTCATGTGACACCCGCCCGGTCACGGCGGAAAGGACTGTAACATGTTGTTTATGTGTATTTTTATTAAACTTGCAATGACTATTTGTATTGAGAATTATTAATTTTGGTTTTGTATTTTAGTTTTACACGCTGAAGTGATTTGTATCGGCTACTGCACGTCATGAGCGCAAAAGAGAGAGAGGTGTAATCGAGCGAGCCACCTTCGAAAAGTTGAAGGAGAGGAGCTTAAAATCCTGTCCTGCCATGTCTGGTTAATTTAGCAGAAAACATCAGAAACTTTTAACAATTTGTAACCCGCCTTTTACCCAACTTCTGCATGGGAACAACAACATTTTAGGATTACAGGAAGTAGGAAGTACGGGGCCACTCGCTTTCATGTCAGAACTGCTTGCCGACTGTCGAGGGACACACAACAACACCAACACTTAATGCCCGAAACCGCCAGGTGAGGAGTGAGTGTTATTATTATTTTTTTTAAGTAATATAACTACACCGGGCGTCCGTCTACCGTAAACATCATGAACACCTCCTACAGAACACCGAGGTCTCGCGAGACGGGACATTCCGAGAATTGGCCTCAGAAGCGAAACTCTCTTCAATGGAAACACCGACAATTCGAAATTGTACTTTATCGAAATAGTACAATATCGCTTTTATTTTTGCGAAGAAGGGTAATGGAAACGCACCTTGTGACTTTAGAAGAAAGTCCTGTTGGTCAACCGACCCCCAAGGAATCCTCACCCTACATTACCACTAGATCAGGCCTAAAGCCGAGAATCATCACTGATCTATAAAAAAAGAAAGAAAGAAAAAAGTGTCTAAATTGTTTGTTTGTGATTGTTAAGCTACCAGTAAGCTAATGCTCAAGTTGTTATTGATAGCATTCTATTTGTGTTTTCTTAGGTTAAAAATAACAAATATTTTGTTTGACATATGGTCATCCTTTTGATAATAATAACAAGGATTATACTGCATATATTTTCTTGATTTTATTTGGATGTTTATCGCTATGTTATTTACAGTTTGGTTCATCATAAGAAAGGAGATGTAGTATTCTGTATATATCACATGTCCACTAGCGATGACGTATACAAGATGCGCCAGTGTCGACACGGAAATGACGAAAAATAAAAGTTGGCACATTCCCGCCAGTGTGAGACCAAGCAAGAGTTCGTCTTTAATAAGTCCCTGAATATTACACATGCTAACGCTAAATTACATTAAATTATTAGATTTTCTTTTTTTTTTCGTTATTTGTTTGTTTCTTTCCTTCTTTGTTTGTTTTTTTTCTTTGATTCTTAGTTTCTTTTTTCCCTTCTTTCTTCGTTACTTTGTTTTTTTCCTTCTTTCTTTGTTTCTTCCTTTTCTCAACTCAACTTTATTTATAAAGCGCTTTAAGAACAGGCGTTGCTGTATACAAAATGCTGTACATAAACATCAGTTTTGCAGTAAACAAGAACAAAGCAAACATTTTGAAGTGCGAATACAGGTTGTTTTTTTTTTTGTTTTTTTTACAAGTAAATACATTTTACATCAGTAAATAAATATGAAGTAATGAATAAAGAGATAAATACATAAACAGGTAGACAAAACATCAAATTCATACACACCACAAAACACCAAGAACAAGTCTCATGGTGCGCCAAAAGCCAAAGAATATAGATGTGTTTTAAGACGTCTTTTAAAAGAGGATAACGAGAGGGACTGCCTAATATTTAGTGGTAGGTCGTTCCAAAAGGAGGGACCGGCAACAGCAAAGGCTCGATCTCCTCTAAGCCTCCGCTTAGCCCTTGGTACCTGCAATTGTGTCTGGTCTGCTGACCTGAGGCACCGGGCAGGTGTGTAGGGGTGCAAGAGCTCGGCGAGATAAGGTGGGGGCAAGACCATTGAGAGATTTAAAAACAAATAGAAGAATCTTAAAATGATCTTAAATTTCACGGGCAGCCAGTGAAGAGAGGATAGGGGTTATGTGTTCCCTATTCCGGGCACCAGTAAGGAGACGATCAGCAGCATTTTGGACAAGCTGGAGACGCTGCAGGGAGGACTGGCTGATCCCAAAATAAAGTGCATTACAATAATCCAGCCGAGATGTAACAAAGGCATGGATTACCATTTCTAAGTGCTGCTGAGATAGGAGATTTTTGACTTTAGCCAGCCGTCTAAGATGAAAAAAAGCTGGATTTGACAACAGTGGCAATTTGCCGGTCCAGTTTAAAGTCACTGTCCATCTTGACACCCAGGTTTGAGGCTGTTGGCTTCAGATATTGTGCCAGAGGACCCAAGTCGGCAGGATGAGAAGAGCCGCTGGGACCAAAGACCATAACTTCTGTTTTCTTCTCATTGAAGTTCAAGAAATTTAAAGCCGTCCAGGCTTTGATTTCTTCCAGACAGGACAAAAGAGGCCTCAATGAGAAAGCGTCCTTTTTACTAAGCGGGACATAGATCTGACTGTCATCCGCATAGCAATGAAAAGAAATTCCATGTTTTCTAAGGATTGAGCCCAAGGGCAGTAGATATAATGAGAACAGAATGGGCCCTAATACAGATCCTTGTGGAACACCATATGACAGTGGGGCGGTGGGAACTCGGAGCACCCAAGGCGAACACAGAATGTTCTGTCGGCCAAGTAGGATCGAAACCACTCAAGAGCACTACCACCAACGCCCACCTGACGCTGTAAACGAGCCAACAGAACTGTGGTCCATAGTACCAAACGCTGCAGTCAGGTCTAACAGTATGAGACATACATAGTCTCCAGTGTCATTTGCCAGGAGGATGTCATTAAAAACTCGTAACAGGGCTGACTCTGTACTATGCATCTTCTTAAAGCCTGACTGGAAAACCTCCAAGATGTTATTTTTCTCCAAGAAGATGCTTAGTTGCATGTGTACCACTTTCTCCAGAATTTTAGAGATAAAAGGCAGTTTGGAAATGGGCCTAAAATTTGACAGCACACATTGGTCTAGACCAGGTTTCTTCAGGAGAGGTTGCACCACAGCATGTTTACATTGTTTGGGGACTATGCCAGAAGACAGGCAACTGTTGATAATAACCAGAACTGAATTGCCGATAGTCGGAAGAACCTCTTTAAAGAAATGAGGGGGAACAGAATCACATGGGGAGCCAGATGGCTTAATCTGGTGGACAACATCTTCTAGAGATCTCAGAGAAATTACTTCAAATGAGTTTAGCACCACCGAGCCATGGACCTGAATGGAAGGGTCAGAAGTGATGTTGGTGGTGGTGGTGAGTGCTCTAGCTTTGTCAATCTTATCAATAAAGAACTGAAGAAAGTTATTGCACATTTCAGGGGAAGAGTTTGTGTATGTAGGCTGAGGAGGTTTAAGTACTAAATCAATAGTTTTAAATAGTACATGTGGATTTTGATGGTTTGCCTGAATGATATTCGCGAGGTATTTTTTTTTGCCTCTTCCACTGTATTCTGGTAACAGCGCCAATTTTCTTTCAGGATCTGATAGGAGACTTGCAATCTGTCCTTTTTCCACCTTCGTTCAGCTTTGCGACACTCCCGTTTGGCTGCACGCGTTTTTTCATTGAACCAGGGCTCATGTCTGACTTTGGGTCGCACAGTTTTGAATTTTTTGGTTTTGGTTTGTTCGACTACCTTCATGGCAACTTATATTACCTTTGCTTTCTGCCTTTGTTTTTAGACTAATCACACTGACAAAAACACCACTGTAGTCGAATTTGAGTCATTTTAGTTTTCACACCATACATTCCAAGGAATAACAAACATACTGTCATATGCTCACTCCATTTCAGTAAATTATCGACCTGTACTCCAGGGTATAGATGTGCTGAGTGATACCAGATGCATTGTACTACCAAAATGAGCAATATTAAATAGCCAGTATTGATCTGAATGTGAATTATAGGACTAATGAATGATGCATTAAACATGTCTAATGTTCTGTGAATGAGGATGACAGATAATTTGGTAATGTGAGCTTGGTGGCTCCAACAAGATACCAATTTTTACATGTTTTTATCTTATTAGTAGGGCTGTCAAACGATTAAATTTTTTAATCAGATTAATCACATCTTAAAATTTTGATTAATCACGATTAATCGCTTAATTAAAAAGGCTTTTTATCAACATTTTTTGAACGCCAAATTTAAAATGCACCTCTTATGTGTTAATTTTTTTTGGCATTTAATTTTAAGAGGACGTCTCATCCTCCTCTTTTGCTGATCAGTTAATTACTTGCATAAATTAAAGTGGAAAAAAAATGACCCCAATACTGTAGTTTGACATCAACAAATATTCTGAAAGTCACACGAAAACATTTATTAAATGCTTCAATTTAACGCATGTTATGTTTATTGTTCAAACACAACCTGTGCTACCTTTAACGTAGCCATCCGCTGTCAAGCTAAAGGATCATTTGCAGTCAAAATTAATAGTACAATTAATCTGCGTTAATACATGATTAATGCGATAATTTTTTGTGATTAATTAATTAGTTAACGCTTTAACTTTGACAGCACTACTTATTAGATAATAGAATGATTACTTACAGTTATATTAACCAACCATAATAACCATAGTATAATGAAATGGTTAATTCTGTATCACTACGTTATTTTAACTTTCTTTCTTTATTTTTCTTTTTTTTTAAATTCCTTAATATAAAAAAAACATGGCTTATTTGATTTATTGAGAACAACACAATTTACAAAAAAATATTGCAATTAACATGTTCTATAACTAATTTGACAAAAAAATTGGTGAATGAATTAAATTAATTGATCTCATTAAATAATATCTTATTTCATCTGTAGTAAATAATTAAATTAAAAAATGGTCAAATGATTTTTTTTTTACATTAATGATTCATTACAAATTCTAAAATATAAATGAGAATGATGAAATAGTTTTACTATTAAAATAAACAATATGACAGTTTTGCTTAAATTATTTTTTAAAACTTTATTTGAATTGTTAATCTCATTAAATAATTGATTTTTCATTTATTTTGAATAATATTTGAAAATGTAAAATAAACTATCATGTTTTTTTGATTAATTTCTAAATTAGAAATAATGAAATAAAATATGATATATAATAATAAAATAAAAAATTAATTTGATGTATTTCTAGACAGTTAAATAATAATAATAATAAAAATATTCATTCAGCTCATCATAATTTCATGCTTAAATTCATTGTGAATAACATTTAAAATGAATTTACATGAACATAAAAATGTTTATTTGTTTAAATTATTTATGATAATTATTAAATATTTTATTCCACTATTTTACATATTTTACAGATAGTTGATTATAATCACACTAGAAATAGTAATAATAATAATAATAATAATAATAATAATAATAATAATATTTCTTATTATCCATCCATCCATATTATTATTATTATTATTATTATTATTATTATTATTATTATTATTATTATTATTATTATTATTATTATTATTATTATTGTGATAGAGGGAAAAACGACAGTGAATTACATTTCATGGGATTATTTTTCATATTTTACAGATAGTTTATTTCTTTATATTTCCGCCACTTGGGGCAGAAAAGGCTTGTGAGTACCGCAGACTACGGTACTCCATAATCCAAGTCAAGTATGGGCACTCTCGCTCGTTTGACATGAATAACATAAAATATAAACAACCGAATTATAAAAACATGCGCATCTAACCACGGTTTAGTTGTCTCATGAGTTTGCCACCTCCGTTCACAATAAAGGCTCCGTTCTCATATGCGTCAATACGGTGTCCGACTTTTCGGCTGGTCCTTGTAGGCAACGCCAACCACACTAGTCTACCCGTCATGCACTGCGGTAGCATACGACATACGAACATAGCCATCTTGTCACCGAGGGAGGAAGGTAGCAGTGTGGCACTCGTGGTTATATCCTCTTTATTCTGAAATAGTGACACTCAAAGACGTTTTCTCTCCTTCCCTGGACCGCAGTTAGCTTATGGTGAGTGAGCGGTGAAGTGAGTGCACATTACGTGATAGGAGTGCTTTGGAGAAGATGTCTCGCTTACTTGTTCCTACGTAGGGGGGAGTGTGCGGCAACCAATTGAATTGACTCGCTAGCTTTTTGCTCGGACTGCGGGGCCCTCCTTAGCCCTGTAGTGCTCCCTCTCGAAGCGGTGGAACACACTCTGCGACAACGGCACCGACTGGGGGAGACGAGCAGACAAGGCAGGCAGGCCGCCCGCCCGCCCGCGACGCACTTTGAAACTACTCCGGCGTCTGCGTCGTGAATCGTCTCCGGAGATGTGAAAGAGATGGCGCAGATTCACCTCAGTTACTCTTAATCCTAAAATATATCCTCGTGTGCTGTTTAGTAACTCTTTGATCAATTTTTGACCACAGAAAACCACAACACCGCCTGATGGACAGGACGTAAGTTTGCCTGCTGAGTATTTGTCAGCCTCTCCTTTATTGGTGGAGCAGGATATAGACACACTAGGGGTGAGGAATCAGCCTGCCACTATGTCGAAAATGCCGGCCAAAAAGAAGAGCTGTTTCCAGATCACAAGTGTGACTCAGGCCCAGGTGGCGGCTATCGGGACCGCGGATGACACAGAGAGCCTTGAGGACCCGGATGAGTCCCGCGCCGAGGATGTTTCGTCGGAGATGTATGACGTGTCTCAGACTGAGTACGAGCCGGCATGTGACAGGAGTTCGTCTGAAGAAGTGCTGAATAATGCTGGAGAGAAAGAGGCGACAGGAGTTGTGGCGCCATCGCACTTACCTCACTTCTCTGTGCTGTCAGTCAATCCCTTGGGGGAGTTTCGGAAAGTGCCGGTGTCCGGTCCGGTTCAGCAGCCAGCAGGAATTGGCGGTACGGCTGTTGGCACACAGCAACAGGCTGCCCCTTCATCCAGTCCCGGGCCTGTCATTGTGTCCGTAAATGTATCCCAACCCGCTACAGTGCCCAGTCCAGGTCCTCCTCCTCCTCCTCCTGCCCCTGCCTCCTCCACAGGGACTTGTACTTCCCGTTTCAGGGTCATCAAACTTGACCACGGTACTGGAGAACCCTTCCGAAGAGGCCGGTGGATGTGTACAGAGTTTTACGAGAAAGAGTCAGATGGTTCTGTAGTGAATCGCGCTGTTGAGGGCACGAGGCGAGACGCCAGTGCGACTCCCGACGCTGCTGCAGACAGAGACAGTGGGTTGGGGCAGACCGGCGGCTCTGTGGTTGGCCCAATAACACACACAAATCAGGTTTCCAGTGCTTCACCCGATGTCAACCGCATGCATCCAGCAGAGACGTCGGCACAGCAGAACTTCATCACTCGGCAACATGCTGTCAGCGGGTCTGGCCCGCAGGTTGCGCTCACCAGTAGCAAGTCCACATCTGTCCCAGTCCAGCCTGCGGTGGCGAGCATCCAGCCCGCCGCTCCACAGAGCGTCGGCAATGGATTGCCTCACATGCAGAAGTCCCCCATCTTGCCTCCGTCAGCCCAGACGCAAGCTTACCAACTTTCTGTGGGACACCACCTACCTGGCCAGAACCAGACTGAGTTCTATCAACAGCAGTCTGGGCTCGCTACTGGTCAGTCACTGTCAGTATCTGGCCAATCCGCAGGGCCACAGATAATGGGACAAGCAACCTCTCCCGCTATGCCCCAGGGATCTACAGGAGTTTCTGCTCACAGTGTTTTTGGGGACGTCGCTGGCGGCGGATCAGTAATCCCCGGACAGACGGCTCCGAGCCAGACCAGTGGAATGGGAAGTGTCGGGGGCCCTGGATTGGCTGGTGGAGCGACTCATGGTCAGTATGACCTCACTGGACAAGTCAAAGCCCATGGCATCCACCCCGCATCCTCTGGTGTACAAAATGTGCCTGTCACCGCAGCGAGCTCCAGTGTGCCCCCCACTGTGCCTACTGCTGTGCCCAGTGCCTCCACCACAGCTGTGCCAAAGGTGACGGCCACTAGTTTGACTCCAGGTCAGATGAGCCAAGGCAAAACACCAGGGGCGTTGGCGGGTCACAGTCTCCTCGCAGCCGGATTTGGACTGGTAGAGGGAGGCGGTGTAAGGAAATCGGATGGTGTTATCAATGCACAGCCATTTGGGAAGGATCTGGGGAAGCCCCTCATGCCCGAGAGCCTGCAGCTCTCCACTCCAACTGTCAATAGCCTGTTTGGAATTCACATACCTGTCGACGGGGATGAGGAGAGGTAAGATTCTATTTTCTTGCTTTGTACTTTTTTGTGTGCTATACATCACAAATTGTGGGTTGTTAGTAGGGCTGCACAATATATCGAAAAACTATCGATATCGCGATATTGGCCCTTGCAATATGCATATCGCAAAGGCATGCAATAAGTTTAATATGAAATTTTATGCTTTTTATATGAATTTGACCAGTCAGATGCTAACTAAAATGTGCATCGCCATTCAATAGTTGAAAATTATCAAGACATAATTACACTTAATTAACTAAGATTACATTAAGGTTGCTTATTTTGCCACATGAAAAATGTTTTTCTTTCATTAGGTAATAAAAATGTAATTTCTTTAGGTACATGTTAAATATCGCAATAATATCAATATCGCAATGTTCAGCAAGTATATCGCATATCGCATGTTTTTCCAATATCGTGCAGCCCGAGTTGTTAGACATCTCACGTCTGTCGTGAGATTTACATCGTCAAGACCATTCTTTTGCAGAATTGAAGTGGGGCAGTTTCACTATGGAAGGGCCTTTGATGTCCTTTAAAAGAATCATTCGCTCGTCATAAAAATGGAGCAGAGTAATGAAACTCATACGTCTTTTTATTCGTGGCCAAACATTTGGACACATACTAGTACAATAATCCAACCATTAGGCTATTCTCTCTACTGCTGATGGGAGCTGGGGGGTGTTTAGTGTCGCGGGCAACCTGGAGCCTCTTTGGGCAAGTGGCAGCGTACACCCTGAACTGGTCAAGTCTCATAAAATGTTTCCTTCATGTTATGCCACTTTTTTTTCACCATCCATTGGCTGTACCTGACTTTGGCATGAGCCACACAGTGTTATTGCTAACTTTTGCATGTTTATGAAGTGGTTAAATGATACAGAACCTTTCCCCCCCTCTATTTTACTGTCCCCACGTTATTTTATAAAATAAGTTTAATTGATCATGTATATTCTATTTTTGTATTCATATTGAATATTTTACATCTGTCCACCCTGTCAATATATGGCAGTTAATTGCCCCTCAAACTCAGTGACATTACAAACAACATTTTGTCTTTCTTCAATGGAGACTGAAACAGTTAATATTGACACTAAAGGTTTCATAATTTCCGATCCATCATGTTTTGCGTGTAATTCGACATTATCAAGGTTAACGTCTCCACTCTGTCACAGTAAAATAATGGATATATATTCTTAGCTGAATTATGATGCTAAGTGAACGTCTACCACATGCTCATTAAATGTTAATGTCAGTCACCTGCAGTTAATTTATATTAAAAAAAAAAAAAAGTTTGAGAGCTTGACCAATATCCATTTCTAACAGCATAACATCTATTTAATATAGTCAGTATGGACTTGAAAGGAATGTCAAAACTGGTTTTGGTGAAATGGGGCAGTCTCAAAGGCAGGGAAGTCTCAAAGGCACGGTGATACTGACTCGGGAATGTAAATGTTCCCCTAGTGTGGGTTCGCTCTACGCACCAACATTTTCTCAAAGTAAAAAAATAAATAAATAAGCAGCAGGGACTTCCCATAGTGTTTGTGAGTTGTGCAGAGGATGACAGTATTTCGGAGGAAGTGATAAGAGGAAGGAAATATGTCAGATGTTTCTCACTTGTACTCAGAAAATAGACGTAGTGCATGTGTAGAAGGTAACTAAAACTTCCTCCACTCACTGACTATGTTTACATGCAGGCAGTAACCTTTTTAAAACCTGAATATTGGTGATATTCGGGTTTTGAAAGGCCATGTAAATGCGCAAAACCCCGAATATGCCCGTATTCGGGTTCTGACCCCTGGGTTAACCCTTTCATAATCTGAATTCTTGTTCATGTAAACGGCGTTCAGTATCCCTCGTTTGAACGAGAAATTGGTTTGCATTGTGCGCATGCTCTATTCTTCTTCTTTTCTTCTTCACTTATTTTTATTCGCAAGGAATCATGGTCTTTGTATTAAAGGAGCGACTTGTATGCGCGGCGCCGGACCACTTGCTAAACAAGCATCGCTTAAAGACATTCCTTTCTCCACGGTGTTTTCACATTATTTTCTGTTTCTACAGCAACAATGTTTGATTTATACACACATATATATACACGTGTATATAAGTCCGTGCTTCTGGTGCGGAACCCACCAGAAAGTTCTCAGGAAGAGGTAAACATACATTGTGACGCATCATAAGAAGCAAACTTCTGGAGTGTGGAAGAAACAGACTACTTTATTCAGTGTGGTGAGTGACATAAATACCATGTTTTTCATTGAACGTAGAAAGCTAAAGCGGAAATGACGTCTATTTGCGTAATGACGTCCCTGCGTCGCGCTTACAGAGTATTGTAAGTCTCGACACCACGCATAAAAACAGGTTATCGCGAGTGTTTCAGAAACTGGAATTCTGACCTAAACCCGAACACAATCATGCATATGATTCCCATACATGCATATGATTCACATTTGAAATGGGCTTTTGTGTTTATATACATTGTTTTATTACCATGCAGGATGCAAATCCTTTCTGCACACTAGATTTTGAATTAATATTTCATATACATCAGAATGGGCAAAACTGTCACTATCTGTACTATGTAGTATGTGTACCACCACATGATTGCTAAAAGAAATGTAAACAAAGTCAGATACTGTACATGAACTTTGAATATAGCAAAAATGATACATTGCCCCAATTTAAAAATAAATAAATAAATAAATAAAAAAAAATAAATGAATAAAATAAAATACAAAATAAACACACTGGCTCTACGCCTACATAGGGCTGCTCGATTATGGAAAAAATAATCCCGATTATTGTAGTAATAATTGAAATCACGATTATTCAAAACGATTATGTTTTTGTTCAAAGCAAGAAAATGTTTAAACATTTGAAAATATTAAGACAAAAAAAAAAGTAAGCTCATTTTGGACCAAACAGACTTTGTAATAAATGATTATTTATGTTGGCAAAAATTTGAAGTTGGGGTGCAGCGTGTGCAATATGACTTGTGGAATCTAGTTTTAACAGGGGTGGTTGGTGAAATAACGTGTGTGGGCGTGCCTCAAAACAACTCAAAATTAATATTAGGGTTGCAACTATCAAATATTTTGGTATTAGGGTATCCTACTGAAAATTGTAGCGAATAATCTGGTATTTGGATAGAAATAAAAAACCTACCTCTATAGTATATAGCCTACTTTTTGGTTAAACAAGTATAAATACAGAAGACAAAAAACACATTTGCATGTAATTAACAACCAACTGTTTTTCATTTTTGGATAGCTTATCAACAAGCTTGTCAGCAAACTATTTTCCTCTGAAACAGTGAGATTTTAGACATCTCTTCCCATAGATTTTATTCAGTGGAACTAAAGTGACATCAGACCCACAATAGCAATTTTTGTCAGCTAAATAAATAGCTCATTTGAGTAACCCTGGTTTGTTAATAAGTGATCAGTAGGAATGGCAAATTAGTCAGGCTGTCAGGATCAAAGAGGGCATATTTTTACAAAAATTAAGTGTTCCCTCGTTATAACGCGGTTCACTTTTCATGGCTTTACTGTTTTGAAGATTTTTTTTTTTTTTTTTACACAGTAATATACCTATTGTATAACATTTATGAAAGTTTGAACACTGAGAATGTTTAAACAAGAGAGAATTTGAGAAAATGTAAATGCCTCGAGAAAAGTGTATAAACTGTGTGGTGCGGGGTTTTAGAGCCTTAAAACATGTATAATAAATTTAAAACATAAAGCTAACAGCTTCACGAATTTTGGGTATGTTTTGGAACCTAACCCCAGTGGAAAACGAGGGAACACTGTACATCAGACTCGAGGTGTATTTTCATCAACAATAAAGATTTGCGTGGTTTATTGATCATGTTTGTGTAACTAATTGATAAAAAAAATATCACTAAAAACTCAACTTCAAACTTCTTTTCGACTATTTATTTAGTACCATGCTTTTAAACCACTAACCAGCAGGTCATCCCTTTAGCTGTGGGTAAGTCATGAAAAATCTCCCTGTCCACTTTCACACCACAATCTACGGTACACTTCTGTAGGACTAGTGATGCTTGACAGGTTGTGCCGTTCATTGTTTAATTTTGACATATGGAATAGTCTTAAAAAATAACATTCAGTAAGGTTTCATAATTTTATAGAACACAGGAAGATATAAATGTGTATGTACAACGCTACATACATTGGCCACCACGTATGTACACTGCACCAGCGAGCGTGTTTTGACTGTCTTGCTGTCATTTATCAAATCTACTCTGTAGTTACTCACTTCTACTTGGTGGAGAACTTTTCCTCTCCCCCGCTCACCGCACTGGTGTTGCTGTTTTTCGCCAGCCGATCCTGTCACCGTAGTTGTTGTGTTCTTCACTTCTGCCATGCATGACACGCGCAGTGAGCAGTTTTTTTTGTTTTTTTTGGTTGTTTTTTTTGCGCGTTTCAGACCTTAATGAGCCACTTACAAGTTAATTGTTTGATTGACGGTAATGTGCTAAGACATGTGCTAAGATGACGCTCCCTCCAAAAGTGAATGCTCGGCGCACTATAGTGGGAAAGGGGTGGCGGGGGGTGGCTTGTCGTTGTCGTTGAACGCTGTCAATAAAGACTCGGTTCCCATCGTTCACATTGAAGAGCCATTCAAATTACTTGATTCGTTCATCATTAATCAACTCAACGCGGATGAAAAGGCGAACAAACTAGCGTCCGGGTTAAGGTTACACATGACGGCTAACACTGCGGTTAGCTCGCTGTAAGCCCCGATGAGATGCTTCCGGTAACAATTTCAAAATAAAAGTGCTACAATGCATTGATCTACATATACTACTTGGTAAAGGAAGATTTATTTTGAAATTTGGTTTCTCACAGCCCCGTGCACTTTCATGCATACTGCCATTAGCTTGATTACGACTATCTCAGCGGCTATCCGAGGCAGAAATGTCGTTTCAGCTCTACTCTTATTAATCGTTTTTTGTACGATTATGCCTATTTTGTAATCGTAGAGGGTAATAATCGAAATCTTAATTGAATTTCGATTAATTGCACAGCCCTACGCCTACATTTCTTCCCTTAACCTGTTTTTAGTTGGAAAAATTGTTAGTCATCAAGCTTATTTATTTATTTATTTTATTTTATTTTATTTATTTATTTATTTATTTTTTATTTTATTTTTTATTTTTGTAAAAAGTACCTAGTTCCACAGTACCGGCTGAAATAATAAAGTGGCAGTGGTCTGTTTACACAGGCAATCTGTAATGATTTTGGGGATACATAATACATCGATAATTCTTACCCACACTATACGCATCACGGTGGACTTCAAAGTTTATCATGTTGTCACCTGAATAAAGTATGTTACAAACCGTACCTTTTAAATCAGATGGTGCTAATCAGGTAAAAGCTTGTGCACCTCTCCACCTTGCAAACTGCTCTACGCTCAACCTAAAATACACATCAAAGGATGTGTAGCTTTCAGAATAGATGCGCCTAAACTCCCCCAGATTCTGCTGTGCCATTACAATTGGATGAACTCATACCCTCCTTTTAGCTGCTGCTCGTCTCCTCCCTCTTCTTTATTATTTGTAAAGCCAGGGATTTTTGTCACAGTGGTGACAAATATACAGTTGTGCTTGAAAGTTGACATGAGCACAGCTGTAAATGTACAAAAGCTAAACGTCGCTTAATGATAAAAAATACAATGAATCGTCGCCCAAATTCACATATGCATCTCTGATTATGTCAAATACAACTTCTGAAAATGTCAAAACAATTGCCACAGTATTTTGGATTTTATAGGCATTAAGCCTTTTTCTCGCTCTACAGTGCGCTCATAAGTAGGGCTGGGTATTGCCGCCAACCTCACGATACGGTACGTATCACGATACAGCGGTCACGATAAGATACGTATCGCGATACATATATATCCCAATACTTGATCTTCAAGGTGTTACGTATCCCGAGATTTCACATTCATTTACTTGCATTTTATAATAACAGTCATATGTATACCTAAAGGATATGTTTATTATGCTGGATGACAAAAATGTTTTCATTAGCTCTTCTGGTTTACCTCCAAGCGGCATTCCTGGTCTAAATGTGTACGCACTGCAGAGCAAGGAGCAGATTTCACAGACACACCGGGAAAATTTATTTTCCCGAAAGTATTAAAATTACAGCTCTAAAATGTGCTTATTTGAAATATTTGGGGAAATAAAAACAGCTTTTTTTTTCATGTAACACATTCTATTTTGTTTTGAAACAAAATATAGGAAAATGTGTACATTAAGACACGTGCCATGCTAAGTTTATTAGTAAATTAAATGTGGATATTCTTCCTCTACTTTCATTTTTCTTAGCAAGACACAGTGTCCAATCACTGGTGAGCTATTTTTGCATTAATTGAAGGCAATTAACTTCAAAGACGCTGCTGGTTTTTATTTTTTAGGTACAATGCAAGCTGCAAAGGCAAACGTTCACTACCAATTTAAAGTTAATGAGCAATATCGATTGTCATGCCTGCGTATCGATACATGTATTGTAATGAGGCCCGCAACGATATATTGCCGTATCGATTTTTTTGAGCACACCCCTACTCATAAGTTTAAAACCTTTAAGCACAACTGTATACTGTATTGCAAAGCTATCTGCTACTTTTACTCAGCAGTTTTCTTCCTTTTCACCAGCGCCAAATAAGCGCATCATCTTTGGGCCCTACTCTGTGGTTGTTGCCGCAAAAACCAAGTGCTGTGTGTAAGCACCGTTTATTGTTCTCAATGTATCCAGTTTACGTTGTGAAGCCCTTTTTTTTTTTTCCCCTCTCCGAATTGTGTTTCTGAGAAGAACCAGCTCCCTAACTGATAAAGAGCAGGGTCCCTTACCTCAGCAAAGCCCTATCGGACATGGACATGAAGCAGCGCTCTTTCAACTATGATACTATTTTGTTGATAAGAGCTCTCTCAGCGGGGTGTGCCGACCAACTGCACTTGTTGCATAAATTTTCTATACATTCCCTTTTAAGGCCCTCCTGATTCTGAAATGCTGAAATGTATGTGCTGCATCTACCAGTAATATGTAACAGCTGGCTGTGTTATCTGTGTAGTAGGCTTTGTACCTGCGAGCTGTGACAGTCGATGTGCAGATGAGGTGCTGAATTCCTTTTCTGCAGTAACTGTTGTACTCCAAAGAGCTCGAGGAAGCTGAAGCGCTATGGATCAGTCATCCCTCCACACACTCTGCTCTCTTCCTACATTTCATCCGCACTATTTTTCTACCCCCATGTAACACAAACCACACTTTTTTTTCTTTTTTATAGCAAACACCCTTCCAGCTTGATGCATCTTGATGACATAGGAATGTGTTTTAAATATCAAGGCTCACACACACTATTGATGATGACACTAACACAGTTTAAGTAACCCAGCACTGTAGATAAAATAACCTCCTTCACCTTGCCACTGCAGTCCTTCAGACTAAAGAGCAGAGATACCGAAGGCATGAGAACCAAGATGTAGCTTACATACTTGGAATATGATTCACGCTGCTTTAATGTTTCCCAGATGGTTTTGGAAACCCAAGGTGTAAAACAACAATGCAACATTGTAATGACATAATTCTGGTTTTGCCTCAGTTTTTGCATAATTTGCATAAACAATTTGTGTCTTGGAGGGGTAGGGGTGAAATTCAGATAACACATAAGAGACTCGACAAGTCAAGGCAGTGTATTGATTACCGGTAGATGAGTTTGGTGTGGGCAGCTGATTGGTTAGCACGTCTCCCTCACAAATCTGTGTTTTAGGGTTTAAGTCTGCCTCGTGTACTCCGGCTTCCTCCCACAATCCGAAAACATTAGAACTTAGTTTATTTTGAAAATGCTAAAATTGCCTACATTGTCATATAAGTGTAAATGGTTTTCCACATGTTTTCTGCTATTAGTTGGTGACCAGTCCAGTGTGTACCCTGCCTCTTGCCCAAAGTCATCTGAGATAGATGGAGTTTGGTTTGGAGGAACATGAGCCAGGCCCCTCTAAGCCACTATGGAGATAATGCAGGAACAAACAATATTAGACAGTCGACAGTGACACTTTTTGTTGACATGTTTATTGTGCAACAGTGTGTGACATTCAGCGTTTTTGTGTGGTGGACTGAGAGGGTCACCATGACCCAAGTTGTTGTAATTGTAACCTTGTCAGAACCGGTACTGGCCTCGTGTATTTATGATATAATATCTACGTTTTAGTGGTTATTTCATATTTAACGTCTTTATACTGTACAACTACATTTATAGCTATGACTCACTGTATACTAACGTCACTAAAATCAAGGCATTGCAATTGCACAAAATGTGCATAATTACAGTACAGTGTTCCCTCGTTTTTCGCTGGGGTTAGGTTCCAAAAAATACCCGCAATAAATGAAATCCACGAAGTAGTTAGCTTTATGTTTTACAACTCTTATAAATGTTTTAAGGCTCTAAAATCCCCGACTGCACAATTTATACACTTTTCTCATTGAGGCATTTACATGTTCTCACATTTCTCTCTTGTTCAAACATTGACAATGTTCAAACCTTCATAAATTTTATAAAATGGGTATATTACTGTAAAAAAATATGCAAAATTGCACTTAAAAAAAAAATCTGCGATACAGCGAGACCGCGAAAAGTGAAGCGCGTTATAGCGAGGGAAGACTGTACAGTGGAACCTCTACTTACGAACGTCTCTTCATACGAAATTTTCGAGTTATGAAACGCCTCAACGGGAAAATATTGCCTCTTGTTACGAAAGAAATTTCTAGATACGAAAGGTAAAAATACATTACCGAACGCAGCATACGTTCGGCTATGGCTATTTCCTACCATAGGTACCTATGAGCGTAAATACTAGATCGGTGTTTGTGCATCGTTCTGGCATCCCATTGGCTAAGAGGAACCTCTACCATAGGTATCTCTGAGCGTATACTAGATCGGTGTCTATACAGCGTCCTCATAATTCATCCCGCGGCCCATGAGGTGTTCCGTAAATGTATGAACTAACGGCCAACGAATTTGTGCAAAAATTACGTTTTTAATTGCGACGAGACGGGCCTTTTTTTTGAAAAAGATGCCTTGCCATTCCGGAAGTTTCCATGAAGTTTCAGAATTAGTTTAAAAGAATCGCCCAGAAAAAGTGTTCACCAGTCGGGCGTTTGCGCACTAAGATGATGTTTGCCTTGGACATTTCCGAAGGATTGTTTAAAAAAAAAAAAAAGAAAAAAAAAAAGCAAACCTCTTTGGATCCGTTCTTTACAAAACACCAGGCAAAAAAAAAAAAAAAAAAAAAAAACACTTCTGAGAGAGGAGAACATGAACCAAAGAGGGCAAAAAACGATGAGGACAGCAGTTAAAAAGGTAAATGACCATCATTTTTATTCTTTACTCTATTCTTTGTTTTTTATATTATGCACAACTCTCATTTATTGTGCACTAATCTAATTGTAACATGTATTTGTTACAAGTTTTGATGCATTTTTATGCTTTATAAAACATTTATGTCTGAATTTTGGGAGGCTTGGAACGGATTAGGGCATTTACATGGAAAATGCGTCTCTACTTACAAAATTTTCTACTTAACTCATTCACTGCCAGTCATTATAGAAAATTTTTACATTTCCAATACTCACGTGATATTACATTCAATAATTATATATAAACCGAATCTACCAAATAACAGAATAGACTCCCTACTTTTTGTCCCGTCCCGTTCTTTTATAATTGACAGCAGAAAAATGTAGGTTTGCCAAAATACAGCCATTTCTCCCATGGACTCTGAAACTGTGTTTATTTCCTATAAAATGGGGCAATGATGTCATCTACCGGTGGTTGGGCATCAGTAAAGTTGTTTCCAAGTTTGATATTTACAGTGGAGCATGCTCAGATTCGCCCCCATTTAGCACCGCTCTAAAAAATACAATTGACAAGTATACTTGTCAAAGGCAGTGAATGAGTTTTAAGAACTTTCTTCCAGAACCAATTAATTTCGTAAGTAGAGGTACCACTGTACTGTATTTTCACGACTAAGGCGCACTTTAAAGTCTTACATTTTCTCAAAAGTCAACGGTGCGCCTAATAGTGAGGTGCACCTTGTGTGTGGACTGAGGTCCAACCTCTGACTGACTGTGTATGAGGAGACACATTGTTTATATGCATGAACAGCGGACCTGATTGAGGACAGCATTAGTCGAAAGAGTCAACTGAAAGATGACGGCATGCGGATGCACAAGACACGCCCAGCATGGTGAGAGCGCGAAAGAGTCAACTGAAAGAGTTAAATTGAAAAGTTAAATTAGAGAATGCTGCACACAAAACATGATGAGGAAAAATAAATTAAGAGCCTAGAATAAACAAACACTACAAGTGTAAAAGTTGTGAAAATAGATAAATAAATAAAGCCAGTATGTCATCAGCGCTTCCCCCTTCCCCTGATTGGTTAACAGATTTGGGGATACGGGCCTCCAGTCAGGGAGGAGCGCTCACACAAGCACATACCAAAAAAACAAAAAACAAAAAAAAGGGGGGGGGGTTGCCGACATCCTGTACCATAACTAGCATTTGTAGTCGATAAAATTAATGAAATTAACACTGGAAGCGAGGGAATATTTGATCTTTTTCTCTTTCTGTGTGGGAGGATTTCCCCATTGACAAATTGATTTATTTTTACATTGATATCTTTGGGGATCTATTTTGTACTGTGAATGAGGCCATCGGCGGAAGGATACATGAAACGAAGGGGGTAACTTCTGGCATTTAAGTTAAAGCGTGCATGTTCAGTGAGCATGTGTCCTCTTTTTGTTTTTTTGTTTTGTTTTTTTGCTTGTTTTAGACACTTAAAGTGAATTGTTTGATTGACACTAATATGCGAAGAAGACGTGATCAGCGAGCATGGGGAAGGGAGGGAGGGAGGGAGGGAGGGAATGAGATAGATAGAGAGGGAGCCAGAGGACGTGACGGTGACGTTCAACGAGGAGCGCACATCAACGAGACTGACTGACAATGGGATGGAGCCTAGTGTGTTTGATGGAGAACTTGCCCAGTTTGTTTCGGATACAGAAGTCGAGGACTTTGAGGGATTTGTGATTGATCAAAAGCAACGCGAGTACATTGTTATTGCTCTCTGCCTTTTTAAAAACATGCTAGCGCTAGTTTTAGCATACTGCTAATAGGTCGCTTGCACATGTCGTCACTTCCGCCTCGGATTTCTCGTAGTCGCCATGCTGGGTGGCCTCCATTTACGTAGCGATTCGGTCTAACACGTATCTATCACGTTTGTTTTCTGCGTTTAAAATGGTACATTGTTGCTGCATCGTTGGCTGTTCGAACAAAGCCAAGGGGGAAAATGGTCGGTCTTTTTTCCGAATTCCGAAAATAATTAGGAACCAGGGCCTGGAGACAGAGGAGTGCGGACTCCGGACGGAAGTCGTTACTTTGGGCTCGTGTGTGCAGCGATCACTTTGTGAGCGGTAAGCTTGTTTACCTTTATTTAATTTAATGCATGCGGATTAATAACGTTTCGACCGCCCATATATGGGCAAGTTGCTTATGTTTTGGATTCATGAGCAAGCAAGTTCGGTAGTACAAGCTGGATAGCGGACGTTAGCCGAAAGCTAACATCGAACATTTTCACCCAAGTAGTGCCAGTGCAAAGTGTTTACTGCTGAAATTGGATTGATTAGTCTTGGGCTCTTAATGCCGATAACATGTTTTTTGGTGGCAAAATGTAAACTTGGAAAAAAGAGACAGAAGGGGGTGATGCAAGAAAACAGACCCCCGGGGGTGATGCAAGTAAACAGACCCCGGTAGCCTACACATCATGCTAAAGAACTTATTCGGTAGCCTACACATCATGCTAAAGAACTTATTCACGGCCACCCTACTGCGGTAAAATAACCAGTCTTTCCATATTTTATTTGTTTATATATTTGTTTATTTTAACAGGTCGCCCTGCGCCCATTTTTCTGTCCAATCATCCCGACTGGGCTCCAACATTAAAGTTGGGTCCCAAGTTACAACATCTATGTCTCAGCCCAGTCGGTGCCAAGATATGAACGTGCACAGGAGAGACAAGCAAAGAAAAGACGACTCGGAAGTGGCAGAGAGTTTGTTGCAGTTATGCAGCCAGATGGCTCCAGTAACCTGTACCCTCAAGTACTGCTGACATCATTGACTCTGGTATGCCACTCAGAATTCATTACATGATATATTGTATGCATGAGTGAATGTATGTGTTTATGTTTGTGTGTGTACACGCACCTTATATTTTAGAGACATTTGGAAGTGTTTATAGAAACAAGTATTTGCCTGTAGCAATGTTCATACATTAAAAAATGCAACAAAATGTGTACATTTCTTTTACACTGACAAAAAAACTATACTACTGTACTATATTAAACCTATTACTGGTATGTATTTTTTTGTGATCTTTTTTTTTATTATTATTTATTATTTCTTTAGGGATCTCATGCCACACCGACTTGATTGCCAATGACATGATGGAAACGAAGGCGAGCATTGAAGGAGGACAACATGCGACTGTTTGTTTGGCGCTAATAAAGGCAGCGAATATACAAATTCTATTGTTGGGTTTGTTTACAAAGCTATACATAATACAAATGACAGGATTTGACTCAATATGGCAATATGGTCCCTCTTAAAGTAATGGCATAAATCTCTATTATTTCTAAAAGCACAAAAAATGAAGTGAATAATGATTAGATGTAGTAATTTCAGGGATAAAATTGAACTGTTAATTAATGCAGTTTATTTTAGCACAGGTGCCTACCATCCTGAGATATTTACATTAAAATTCCTTACTGCTTATCCTCACGAGGGTTGATAATTTGTGTCAAAATATTAGGCCATTATTTTAAGAGTATGACGGTATGATGTAATGTTGATGGGGTATGCAATGACTTTCATTATGCTATGTACAGAGGAAAAAGTTGCTCTCTTTTAAATTTGTTTAATGTAAGACAAGTACCAGTACTGTTACAGTTTTCCCAATAATCCTTGTTTCACACTTGTCACAAAACCACTGTCCACTGTGCCAATCTAGACTTCCAAAACGCAGTCTAGATTGGCACACTTCAAGTGATATCATTTGATTTTACAATGTGCTGCAGCACAAAAAAACTACTTTACTCCGCATCTTTGAAGTACATGAGCAAGTGGTAGGTGACAGCGGCTGAGCAGGAACACTGGAAGTCCACTGCTGATCTAGTAAATGCTCTCCCGAGCAGTTCAGGTAAGGAGGGGATTTTGGGGGAAAAAAACTCTGGCTTTTCCAACTGGCCAAAACGAGCGATCTGGGTGGACTCGCTCAATCACACTTTGTCCACACCACAAAGTCGCAGAAGTCCGTCCAGTTAAACTCATCTGTGCCTGAATCTGAAAATATTACAAACATTGTAATGAAAATATGAAACATAGAATTAAATAATAAACTACAAAAAGTAAAGCCATACATACCTGGTAATAATATTGGTGTTGTCGTGACAAGTGATGGGAATTGTTGCCATCCGGCACCAGACAGAAATTGGGTGTTGTGACAGCCTCCTTAACCGTGAGATCATAAGAAAAGCTGTCAGTATGCTCAGTAGTTACCATGAACACGTTTTATTGTACTGGAAACTGAAACTAAAAATACGTCCTCTGAGAGTGGTTAACCTTAACCATTTAGAATAAGTTGATTAAGTAACATGTAACTAGTGAAAGGGTAGCATTAAATTTAATTAAGCCACGGGGAGGCTGTGCATAGTTACTTTTTATTCTTATACGCTCTGCCATATTTGCCTGTTATAAAATTATTAGAAAAACCACATCAGGTAAACCCAGCTGTGCATGTAAACACAATGATAACAGGAAGCCTGAGAACAAATCAACATTTTTGTGTGCAGAATTACCAACACCATGTGGTTTACTTACGTGCAACAGCAACAGTTTCTTCTGATGCGATGTTAAAGTTTACACTCTGTATCCACCCGCTTACAAAATAATTGTAAGCCTCCAGGGATTTGTTGGCGTGTTATGGAGCATGTTGTCAACACGAGGTAGTGAAAGATGTCCAGAGATGTCACATTTGGCCAGCAAGCTTTCTCCGTCAAAAAAAATTAACCCTTGGTCAGGACGTAATTAGGATCAATCCCACCACACAGAGACACCTTCTGCCTGTATCGTTGTTTTTGATCTTCCGGTAAATCGTGAAAATACTGCGAAAATTACATCAGGTTGATGAGCTCTACCGTGTAACTCACGAGTGTACCTTGTGAACCGGCGGACACCCAAGATGGCGCCCGAAGAAAAAACTCCCATGATGCATTACGATGTGCAAGCGACCTATGGCATGCTACCGTGTGTAGCGTCGCTTGGAGGCGCTCCCAGCATGCTTTGTGGCACTGGCGATTGAAAGGGTGTTTAAAATGCAAGTTCTGTGTTAATTATTCTGCTAGTTAGTGGTCAAGCTGTTGTATTCGTTTTGGTAGTGCTTTCTAGTTTGTTGCTACGTGGTGATTTAATTTTGCCGTGACCGTGATTGTACATGACATGGGAAAGAATGACTTGCCTGCATTCTGCGAGTTGAAGGTGGGTAAGCGAGATCTTCTGCTTACAATAATCAAAGTGGTCACTGGTCCTCCTGTCTTGTGAGCACCACACGTTTAACCGTGCCTGCACTTAACCTTGCCTGCGCCTTATGTGTGTGTTAAAGTCAGGAATAGCACCCATAACTGAGACTGTGCCTTTTAATATGGTGCGCCTTATGGTTGTGAAAATACGGTAACTTCAAATAATTCAATTATAGCATTATTGTTTAATTGACACTGATATTTCAACAATGTACTCCATCCATCCATCCATCCATCCACCCACATCCATCGGTTCTCTGAACCACCTATTGTCACAAGAGTTGCCGGTGTGCAGGAGCCCATCTCAGCTGTCTTCAGCAATAGGTGGGGTATGGTGCTGGTCAATATAGGAATTGTTTTTTTTTTTATCATGATAATGGGCCATTTTATATCACGATAACGATATAACACAAATTGATATATTTGCAGTTCTTCCATGAAACATACTTTGTTTACATTTTCATACTTTATTTGTAAGTAACATTAGTGAATGTCACAAATGAATCGAGTAGTACTGCAATATAAAATAATAAATGTAAACAAAGGAGGCCAGTAGCCTACACATTTTTATAAGGCATATAAAATAAAGTTCAGGCATTTTCGGTCATAAATTAAATGCAGCAACAAAAAATATTTTTCAAAGTGCAAAGTTTCAACTTTCTTATGTCTGTAGCTTTGGAGTGCAGCTAGAGTAGTAGATCAACAGTACCTAACATTATTTGCATGTGGCAAATGCAATTATATCAAAATAAACACACACCTTTTTTTTTTTTTTTTACAGAATCTGCAATCAAACACGCTATCACTTCTGTTATTTATTTATTTATTTATTTATTTAATTTTTTTTTTTTCCCCAGTGAAGTGTTTCTGTTATACGGGGTGACACGTGCAAAGGACTCCTGTATGTTCAGCTGACTTTGTTTTTTCTTCTTGAGTTTTGTTCTAGATTCACGTATATTATCTCTGTTGAGTCGCATCTATAGGACAGTCGTGCTCTTTTTCGTGCTTCTCCTCAAGGTGATAGAATATGTGTGTTGTGTTCGCGTCAGGTGTTAGAATGTTCCTGTGGCATAACTTGTATATTACGATACTGTTTTATGCTCCACATCGGACTCCGTGAAAACAAAATGAAACCAAACAAAAGATGTACCGCCTTTTTTATTTTTCCAGAAAAAGTGCTTCTCTCTATGGAGTTAAGATGCAACATGTTCCATTTCGGGATCCGCTCTTTTGCCTTCTTCCTCCTCCATTGTCTGAATTGCGTGTGTGTGAGATTGTGCGCATGTGTTAACGTAAAGCAGCATAATGTCGCAAATCCAGGCAAGCTACTGTTATAAACGATGCCGCAAAGTAAAACTAAATGACGTAAATGTTACGGAGATGTAAGTTGTTCTGCAAAAGTCATTTCTTTCTCTTATTTGGCACTTAAATACATCGAGTGCATACAGAATAACAAAAATAATACTGTAGCATTCTAATACTGTATATAGTATGGACATCTTTCTCGTTATCATCTCTCGTCACGATTCGATTCGATACCGATTAATCCCAATACGAATTTGTAAATCGATTGTTGCGATTTTTTTTGATTTTTTTTACTCAAATTTAGAAAATACTATTCAGTAAACTTGTGCATGTACACTGTAAGATTTGTATGAAAAGGTATTATTTATTTATCTGAAACTTCAGTCTTATAACTGTGAGCCACTGTATTGAACAAACAGGTTGTAATCTGTTTCATGTTTGAACAGCATTGAAATGAAATATTAAGGCTTAATGCTCCATTAATATAACATTCTTCCATGCTTAAGGTGTGAATCCTAACCCAAAGTAAGA